>NC_142694.1:50868099-51172765 GCF_029641045.1 Salvia hispanica
GAAAGGTTCGACATTGATTACAACTCTCTCTCTCTCTCTCTCTCTCTCTCTATATATATATATATATATATATATATACAGGGGAGCATTAAGCTCCTTTTACCCCTTTAGATACTATTTCCTTCATAATATCAACCATTAGATTAGAGATTTGGACGATCAAGATCAAGATTAAGAACCTGAACCCGTGTTGCAGTATTGGTCATATTCTATGCATTATGAGGGTATAAGAGTAAAAAGGCACCGGATTACAATAATTACGGGATTTATTGGGAAAACTGATTGACATACCATTCTCATTCCATCATTCTACTCTCTCTCATCAACCACGTTCCCTCAATTCTTCTCTCCACAAAAAACCCTAGCCGCCCCAAATTGATGTCGAGAAGAAACTTCCGCCATCGTCTCTCACCGTAAAAACGTGGTAGAATCATCGGTCATCTCGCCGCAAAAATCAACGTCGGTCGCCAATTCACAGACCTAAAGGACCGATTTTTAGTTTCACGCGAGAGATTGAGTTTCTGAAGTTCCGATTTTGGTTTCTGAAGATTCCATTTTGGGTAATAAACACTTGTAAGCGTCGGTTTTGGGTCAATTTTTCTATAAATAATGAAATTGTAATCTATTGAACTAGGGTTCTTCTGTCTATTATTTAATTTTTTAGTTTATTGCTGAGTTGTATTTGGTATATGTTTGATTATTGCGGGTGAAACCATACTGATTTTGTAGATGTTTCTGGAAATTGTCGATTTTGTGTTCACTGTGTTGTCGATTCTGTCCATTATTGACGATTTGGTTGATTATTGAGTTATATCTATATTTTTTGTCGATTTGGATGAAGGAATTCAACTGATTTCGTTGGTGTGTATTGCAGAACATCAATGATGAAGAGAGGCAAACCCTTCAAGAGTCAACCAACACAGACTGAAGGTTACGTAATTGTTTCCCCTGTTTTGATGCATTATTCCTTGGCTGTACTACATTATTGAACATTATCTTACATTTATACTCTGTATTCATAGATAAATTATGCATTATTGTGACTGTTGTGTGTTTCATGATTTGGTTTGAATATGAAACGATTGGTTCACAATTAGATGAAGTATTATTTGTTGGTTGTGTGACATTATTGACTGTTGGTTATGTTTTGATGTATGTGGTAATGTTCGTGTAATTTGAAGCAATTGTTTCAATTGAATTGATGCATTATTTGGTTGAAAATGAACATTATTTGTTCATTTTGTTTACGAATAATAATATGTACATTGGTTACATTGGAACAGTTTCAAATATGTACATTATTTGGTTAATAATATGCATTATTTAGTTGAAAATGTACATTATTAAGTAATGGTGTGTACGTTTTTAAGTATAAGCTAAACTGTACTATTTCTAAGTTTGAATATTTGTATTAGTTACCCAATTTGTAACAGTAAATATTTGCATTATTAAGTTCATATTATGCATTATTATGCTGATATTATGCATTACATAGTAGACATTTTACATTATTGAGAAAAAGTGTCTATCTATGCATCAGATAAATTGATTTTTATGCACTATTTACTCATTTGTTAACATTAATGTGCAAGATTTTGTGCATTACAGAAAACTCATGGAATACATGTCTCTTTCTTTTTTTTGGTCAGCAAGTAAGCAACGTCGCGTTGATTTTGATGAAGCAGTAGATGATGTAATTCTAATTGTATTAGCCCAGAAGCTTCAGCATAGATTATCGGAGGACAAAGCAGAGACCAGTACATCCCGTAAAGAGTGGATAGGATGTATGGGGTGGAGAAGTATGAGGAGTGATCGTATGGATACTTTATGGATATGATGTTTTTTTGGGATTGGAACACTGTTTTTTTTTGTTTTTTTTTTGTTTTGATAGCTTAATGTTGGAAGTGATAATATCAGACTTGTTGGTTAGCTAGTTGTGAACAATTTCAAGTTTTATGAACTTATGCAAATTAAGCTTCAATTTTCGTATTAGCTGATCACAAAATTATCTTACACCCTATAATGGATAAAAGATATTGTATAATGTAAAGTCTAACATTAATAATGTAGTGTACGAATAAAATAATGTATAAAATTTTATCTAGTGTTTAAATTAATCAATATAATTTGACCGACGAATAACCAACATAATGTCTATAAATGAACTAATAATGTATGAAATGTAAATAATAATGTATATAATTTTATGAATAATGCACATTACAATACTACTTGCACTTTATTGTATGTAATGGGATCATGCTCTTAATAGTAAAACCAGATCGTGCATTCACTTCGTCTTCCTAGTTAGACCTCTTGCTGCCCTCTCTATTGCATACGACTGAATACTAAGTAGTAACACCGTCCGACCTCCTCATTCCTTGTTTGTGCGTATCAAAACCAACAGCGCGGGTATATACATCGTAAAACGCGAAAGCAAAATCTAGTGATTGGAACTTCGGACCAACCACAGGCTTCAATTGTGGAGAACATTCTGGTATAACGAACACTACACATAAAAACAAAACAACATGCATATCAGAATTTATAGTCATTATATGCCATAAATTGTACATTACGGAAAAGAATGAATGCATTATACACTGATATTCGTACATTACATAAATCGCGAAATACAATACAGCAGCGGCGCAAAATAACAAAACCCTAAACCATAACGCATGAGACTTTTCGCCTAATCAACATAATAAATCCTAGCCACCAATGCCATTTTAAACCCTATTGGATTAAATTACGCTTATGAAGTACATTCAAAACAAGAATCATATCAGAAATTATGTTCATTATATGCTATACATCGTACATTACAGATAAGAAAAAATGCATTATACACTAATATTCGAAAATTAAATATATCGCGAAATACAACACAGTAATGACTCAAAATAACAAAACCCTAAACCATAATACATGAGACTTGTCGCCTAAGCAACATAATAAACCCTAGCCACCAAAGACTGCTTAACCCCAGTGGATTAAATTACACTAGAGGCGTACATTCAAACGTCAAATTCATGGAACGAATTAGTAATGAACAAAACGTCAACGAAACAAAAACAAAAGAATGACTTCCATTGTTGAAGAAAACGTCAGATTCAAGTACGTAAATTACCTTCTTCCGTATTGAAGAAAACGTTAAGGAATCACAACTTCTCCAATAAAACCGAAATTGTAAGATGATGAACTGCACGATAACAATTCGAAATTAAGAAGAAGAATAACGCCGAGGGAGCGATGAACTGCACGATAAGAATTCAGAATTAAAAGAAGAAGAAAACCGATGGAGCTTCAATGGAGAATATTAGAAGAATAAAAGATGGAAGAAAAGACAGATTGAGTGTATCGTAGAAAATAAAGTCTGAAATCTTTTGATGGAGAAAATCAAGCTACTTACCATAACTAAATCAAATGTGAAAGACAATAAGGCTCTTTTCGATTATTTTAATGAATATAATTTAATTAATCAGGCCAATAGGCCATTAGATCTTGCAAATGGATGGACAAGATTAAAAAAAAAAAAGAACAAAATATGGGAAAAGTATATGAATACATCCATATATATATATATATATATATATATATATATAGGGTGCACTATGGTGCCACCATAGATAGGATAACACCATACCACCAATATAGTCCGTTAGATCTCATTTATGGACGCCTAGGATTAAGTTTCGTGAAAAAACACGGGTTTGCAGTTTACTGTATTAGATATTGCAGTCGTGGTAAACTGCAATATTGTTGTGGTAAGACTGCAATATTTAATGAACAACACTGCAATCTGGTAACGTAAAATTAGAAATTTCCTATTTTACCCCTCCGTGTTTTTACACGTGGCAGCATGACAAGCACACGATTTTCCAATGACCTCAAATGGTGGTATGGTGTTACAATAAAGAGGGTTGTCATCTTAATACATCCTTATATATAGTGATAAAATATAAACTTATATATTGTACAAACTCAAAACTCCTCAACATGGCTTCAACACAGTTTCAATACAATATCAACACAGTGTAAAATTTCAAAATTTTAATTTCAACACAGTATCAACACAATATCAACACAACATCAATCATTGACTACCGTTAAAATTCTATTGACATTTTTCTATTGGTGTTTTTTTTTTATCTGTTGACATTTTTCAATGGTCCATATCATAGTTTTGAGTTTGTACAATATTTAGAGTTTTCATTTGATCACATCCATATATATATATAGGGATGTATTAAGATGACAACACTCTTTATTGTAACACCATACCACCATTTTAGGCTATTGGATTTGAAAATCGTGTGCTTGTCATGCTGCCACGTGTAAAAACACGGAGGGGTAAAATAGGAAATTTCTAATTTTACGTTACCAGATTGCAGTGTTGTTCATTGAATATTGCAGTCTTACCACAATAATATTGCAGTTTACCACGACTGCAATATCTAAAACAATAGACTGCAATATCTAATACAGTAGACTGCAAACCCGTGTTTTTTCACGAAACTTAATCCTAGGCGTCCATAAATGAGATCTAACGGACTATATTGGTGGTATGATGTTATTCTATCTATGGTGGCACCATAGTGTACCCCTATATATATATATATATATATATATATATATATATAGGGAGATGATCAAAATAAGTATGTGTTTAAAACCAGAAATGCAGCCCAAATCTTGGCCTTAGGATTAGATGATCTAATGGTCAATAATTAACCAAAAACACGGAAGGTCATAATTTAGTAGTTTTAGGTCATATTATAAGATTTGACTTTATGTCATGTTAAGATCATTTTAGGTCATGCTTTGTTAGCATGACCTAAAACTAAACTAACTATGACCTAAAAATGCCCTACGTATGACTTTGTTCTGCATTTCTGTATTTAAATCTGGTCTTCATAGATCAAAACCCTATATATATATATATTTAATTAAATAATATATTATACAAATAATTTAAATAATATCAATAGTAAACAAAATTGACAATTATAATGCATAGTTTTGAGCATTCGTGACATGAGATATCAATAATCCTACCATATGTATAACTTTTTCCTACGACAAAATGCATGAATAAAACTTTTCTATATAAAATTTGTTATCAGAACCTCAAGTCATCAACTTATTTATTCAATAAAAATTAAAAAAGGAGTGAAAAACATGTTGATTAAATGTATGGCAGATTTTAATTTAAAAAGAATAAATGAGAGAATATTTTGAAATAAACTAGTACTACAGGAATAGGAATACTATGTCCCACATCATGTGAGAGATTGGAGGGCTTCCTCTTGCCATTCATGTGATTGGAGAGCTCTTGTCTAAGGTTGAATGATCTAAAGATGTTTGGGATAATGTTTCAACAAATGTAAAAGCTTCAATTGTTAAATCAGAAAAGCAGCAGTTCTCCAATATACTTTCCTTGAGCTATAATCACTTGCCGATTTATTTGATACCATGTTTCTTATATATGAGAGCTTTTTCAGAAGATTATGAGATTAAGAGATTTAGACTTAAGAGTTTGTGGATAGCCGAGGGATTTGTGAAATCCAATGAAGATAGGAGTTTGGAGGAAGAGGCTGAGAATTACTTAAAAGCTCTGGTGGAGAGGAATCTACTTAGAAGAAAAAAGCACAGTGGGAAACCAATGAGTTACTCAATCCATAATCTTCTCAGGGATCTATGCATAAGGAAGGCTAACGAGGAAAATTTTTTAAACCTCAAGGATTCCATGCGCCGAGTAAGTGTTCACTCGCCTTCTGAAATACTAGAAGATTTGTGTGCTTCACCACAATTGATGTCACTTGCTCGATCTTTTATATGCAGTGGGAGGAAGATTGCATCTCCTGTATTTTCCATGTTAAGATTGGTTACGGTGCTAGATGTAATGGGAATCGAATACAAAGAGTTACCAGAAGAAATAGTTCAACTTTTCAACCTACACTACTTAGCTTTCTCGTGCACTTCAAGTTTACCTTTTGGAATATCAAGATTGTGGAATCTGCAAACCTTGATTTGTAGGCAAGTTATAGAGCTTAGTTTGCCATCTGAGATATGGGAGATTTCTGACGCCCCTGAAATTGGAAACAACAATTGAAATTGGGAAGGGATACTGTTACGAACACCCCTGACGCCCCTACGACTACAGCACCGGCGGAGGCAGAGAACACAAGCGTGGAGGAAGACATGGCAGAGCGCGAGGCAATGGAGGAAGAGGCGGTGGAACCTGATGCGAGCGACGGCGCGGAGGAGCCGGATAAGGCATGTGCGCCGGCGGGCAGAGAGTTGAGGCCGAGGAAGAATCTTAAACCGTCGGAGAAGTACCGTGACTTTGCCCCAAAATAGAAGAGAAGCCTTTTTAGCATTTATTTCCTTGTTTATTATTTTTCCTTATTTTGTTAAACTATTTTTATTTTTATTTTGAGTCGGGCGAAATTATGAGCCCCGTTCGGGTTTTCTTTGTTGGTTCTTTCCCGAATGGATTAGGTAGGTCGAACCAACCCTAGGGTCTTTAGTCTATAAATAGGGCTATTTCATTAACTTTAATTTTATGAATGAAATATTTTGCCCAAGCTATCGTGCAATTCGCTCATCAAACCCTTCGCTGCCGACGGGAAACCCCGCGCCAGCTCTTTTAATTTTCACCGCCATGCTCTTCGAGCCGCCGGCAACCTTTTTCTCGCTCAGAAGATAGATAATCGGAGCCGTTACGGAGCATGTCTGTAACAGATACAAGGTAAGATTTGTTCATAAGAAGCTGCAGACAATTTTCTGTATTTGGATAACTCCTTCACTGATTAGTAGTGGTTTCTTTGAGATCATCCCAAATGTCGTTAAGTTAGGAATCTATTACAATGATTCTCCAAACATTGAAGTTGATCTTACTAATCTTCACAAACTTGAACATTTAAATTTTGAATCTGAGTTGGGTGAAGATGGTAGCCGTTTTCTTAACAAACTCAGATTTCCATGTAGTATTAGAAAGTTAACTATATTTTACTGTGTTGTATTGCGGAGTTTCTTTTCAACTCTATGTGGACTACCGAATCTGGAAGTGCTCTCAATATGCAATTGTGTGTTTGAAAGAGACGGAGAGGCAGAGGAAGAAGAGTGGGAGATGACAGAAGGAGATGAATTCCGCTCACTGCAGTTTCTGTGCCTCGGGTCCTTAAATATAGTGTGTTGGAGAGCCAACGAGACCAACTTCCCTAAACTCCGGGAGCTGTATGCAGTCAAATGCAATGAGCTAGAAGAAATCCAATGCGATATTGGAGATACCCCAACTCTCCAAACCATTTTGGTACGTGAATGTGGGGCTTCTGTAGTTGCCTCAGCACAACAAATTCAGAAGATGCAGCAAGAGGAGTACAACAACTACGACCTCAAAGTGTTTATAGAATATTAGAAACGAAAAGGTACCAATGCCAAACTATCAAAAGCATGCTTCATTTGTTCATATACTTACATCATTGGTATCATTTCTTGATTACAGCTTATGGTTATTGAACTGTGTCTCTTTTTTATGGTGTAATTAACAATTTCTGCAACACGCAAGCTGAACGTATGCACTGCAATAGAAGGTAATACATGTTTATGCATGTAGATTTTCCCTTAATGCGATATCCAACTGCTCGCCTTTATCAGCTGCTGATGCTGTTCTTTCATCGCTTTCAATATGCTCCTAAACATCTCGTGATTTAATGTGGTTGTCACACTTGGTAGATTATGTGATAGGATCAATGAAGCCATTCCTCTTGATATTTGTAACTGTTGATACATATGAAAATCTTTCAGTTTCTGTGGAAATTCATTAGGATACACTATTTATTACAAAGAAGGATGCAAATTTAGTAGGCAGCTGGTTTTTGTGATTTTGCATCCTTTTTTGATTGAATGTATCCTTTGTCTTAAATTTGGCATCTCTGAACATTCCCTGCCTTCTTCCAACTATTGCACAGTTTTCTTTAAATATATGCTTGGTGATTCAGATCTTCAATTAATTAATTATAATTGAACAATTACAGTGCCTTATCAAATTATTTCATTAAATAATTTAAAACGTACACATATATACTTTTTAAAAAGAAAAGAAATAAGGAAAATATTTCATTAAATAATTAAAAATGTATAGGGCATGAGAGGTTCCATATTTTTATTTTTAATTTTTAAGTGTTAAATATGATTGCTCAATTCATAAAAAAATGAACCATAAAATTGATTAATTAGGGGAAAACATTCGATTGTAATATGTTATGTAAATTAATTATATGATTAATTGTTTGCATAGTGAGAGAAATAATACTAAAAAGAAAAGAGAAAAATGCAAAATTCCCTTATTCTAAAAAATTCGCATCCGCGATCCCATGTTATGAAAAATTAGCGAATTTAATCCATTTTTTTGAAGTTTCTCATATAGCAATGTACTAGTGTTGTTGAATAGTGATCGTGTATTAAACATAATATGTATTGATGTATAATTACGTTACCATTTTAATTATTGAGTTAAGACTTAAATTATTAAAGATATAATGTACTCTATCAATCCGCAAAAAATGTCTAATTTTTATAATTTTGGTACGTCCACAATTTAAACGATGCCATTTTATTTTTCAAAAGACGACATCGTTTAACAATTTTTCACCAAAGTTTTGTATGCCATGAGATAATAGCAAACAATTTCACATTTTTTTGAACAATTGATCACTAATATTATGAACATAGACCGAATTTTTAAAAACATGCTTGTAAATATCATAAATTATGTTGTTTGCTATCGATTTCCAACAATTCTCAAAACCTAAACCAGCGTGGCTAAATTAATGATTCATTGACAATTAACTTCGACTTTAATTTGGCCTGCCAATTTCGATTTTATGGATCATGGAAAATCAGCAACAACAACCAAGTTTATGATATTTACGATCAAGTTTTACGTTTGTGGAAAAGTATAGAATTTGGCCAAAATTCATGATATTAGTTATCAATTGCCATGTTTTTCAATTAACTTTCAAGCTACACGTAATTTATTTTCTAACCATTTGCCTTAAACAAAGAGCGAAAATCATTCGGAGGGAGGAGTGCTATTTTCTAATTTCTAACATAGATAAGTATTGGAAAATTCTTAGTCCCTAGTCATTTTTGCAAGAATTCTGAAACAAAAAATGGCATACAATCTTCAATCCCTGATCACCATCCTACATCTAATCATTCATCCTGAACAAACCCACTGGATTTTCGACCACAACAAACCCCAACTCGACTCCCTACTCCAAAAAGCTGAATCTTTGCTTCAGATTCTTGAAAAGTCTTCACCCTCGAGATCTAAGAGCGATTTGGTGGGAGTTGATGCAATTCTGTTGGAGTTGAAGGATCGTCTCACGAATATGGAGAAGAAGGTGAAGATCATACCCCTTGTTGGTAGGCGGCATCGGTAAGTCCACCCTTGCTCGAAATCTTTATGACAATGCGTATATTGTTTCTCACATTGATTATCGTGGTTGGGCTGCGATTTCACAAGTTCCCAGTATCCGGGAAAATTATGTTAAGTCTTCTACGTGGCCCGAATGAAAAGGTAAGTGATGAACTAATTGGATGTGGAGATTATGAGTTGAGAGAAATATTGCATTAGAGGTTGTTTGGGAGAAGATACATGATAGTGTTGGATGATATTTGGAGCACGAAGATGAGTTAAGGATGTATTTCCCCAAATTCCTGGCTTCGCCCCTCCCCCATATGTCCAACATGTTGGAGGCGTCGACGCAATTGTTAGACAAAATCCAAATCATGTTTTCGGCAACCATCGAAGATCAATCTGCTACTCATGTTCCCTACTTTCCAGAGGAAACTAGGAAGATTTTTGAAATGTATGTCGACACTACGGATGATCCAACTATTGGAAACAACCAAAAAGTGAAAACTTTTTGGGAATATGTTGTTGAGTTGTTAGTTTTTCAAAATCTCATAACCGATATAATTCAAAAGATGGAGACAAAGAAGCATTAGAAACTTTTCTTTAAGTGGGAAACATTAAAACTAGTACAGTAAAGAACTGATTTAAGGAATGAGATTGTGAATGTTACAGCCTTATATAGGGCTGGGGAAAAATACCGAAAAAATGATATATTGCTCGTATTTCCCGGATAAGAGCATCCCCAGTGTCGGCTAGCCGATTCGCGTCGCTAGCCGAACCATTGCAGTCGGCCAGCGGCGAATCGGCGTGGGCTAGCCGATTAGAGGGCGTTGGCCGATGCGCTGGCCGCCATTGTGGCGTGCCGATCGGCCAGCGCCAATTTTCGTTTTTTTTTAAATTTTTTTTTTTGAAAACCTATATATACGCAATTTTAGTTTCATTTTCATTTGCACCACTTGTTTTAACGATTTTTCTCTCTCTCTAAATTTCTGTACAAGAGCAACATCGAGAGATGAGTATCGCGAGTGGTAGCGGTGGTGGTAATGGTGGTAGTGGTGGGGATGCTGAGGAGTACGAACGGCAGATGAACGAGGCTACGGAGGCCTACATGAACCGCGAGATGGAGCGGTACATGCGAAGGGTGGAACAGCAGGCGGTACCTCGCCCTCCACCGGTTGTCCACCGCCGAGCAGTGATTGATCGGGATCACGTAGCTGCACATCAGCGCCTATATGACGACTACTTCGCTCCGGACCCGCGATATCCGGCAACCATGTTCAGGCGGCGTTTTGAAATGCGTAGGGAGTTGTTTATGCGTATCGTTGACGCTTTGGAGCGTCGATATCTTTATTTCCGCTAGGCATGATGCGGCTGGCAGACCCGGCCACACCACTATCCAAAAGTGCACGGCGGCAATCAGGCAATTGGCCTACGGAGGCGCGGCAGACATGTGGGATGGGTACCTCCACATCGGTGAGACGACTTCTCCCCAATGTCTGAAGTTTTTCTGTCAGGGCGTGATTCAAATTTTCGTTGAGGAGTACCTTCGAAGCCCTACCCCCAAGAATGTCAAATTCTGATGCAGATGCACGGGGAGCAGCATGGGTTCCCCGGGATGTTAGGCAACATAGATTGTATGCATTGGGAGTGGAAGAACTGTCCGACTTCCTGGAAGGGGGCCTACTTGACCGGCTACAAGTCAACGAATCCCACGATGATCCTCGAGGCCGTAGCTGATTACCGGCTGTGGATCTGGCATGCGTATTTTGGGGTAGCCGGGTCGAACAACGACCTAAACGTCCTCAACTCGTCGCCCCTCTTCAACGAGAAGTGTCAGGGCATCGGTCCAGCCGTTTCATTTGTGGCCAACGGCAACCGGCATGATATGGGCTACTACTTGGCGGATGGGATATACCCTAGGTGGCCCGTCTTTGTGAAGACGATCAGGCACACGGCGGATGACAAGAAGGCCTACTTTGCGGAACGACAGGAGTCGGTGAACAAGGACGTGGAGCGCGCATTTGGTGTGCTCCAGTCTCGATGGGCGGCAATTAAGGGTCCAACGCGTTTGTGGGATGTCAAATGCGTTTCCCAAATAATGTACGTCTGCATTATCATGCACAACATGATCGTCGAAGACGAAGGCGTACAACTGACTAGTTGGGCCAATGACGATGAAGCCGGTCCAAGCCACGGAACGGCCACCCCTAGCGTACGGCGTGGGGTACCTCTCGATGAAGTCGGCCGCCTCAAGGAATATGCCGACATGCGCCAAGTGGATGCTCATATTCAACTCCAAAAGGATATAGTTGAAGAGTTGTGGGCACGGAGGACTGCACGGCGATAGTTTTTTTTCTTTATTATGTAATTTTTTTTATTTATGTACCTTTTTTTTAATGCAATTAATGAATTTTCCCGTATATGTCTCGTAAATTTAATTCCGTAATTTAATCGTAATTTAATTCCGTAAATGTAATATTTTTTGAATTATTTGTATTGCGGCTGGCCTATGGCTGGCCTAAATCTGATGTGGCAGGTGGATTTTTAGTGCTGCTGACGTGGCAGGGAGAGAGAGTGGCTGGCCTATGGCTGGCCTATTTCTATTGTGGATGCTCTAATAGTAACGGGAGTCGGATTGTGATCACTAGGAGTCTGATGTGGCGGAACATGTTGCAGGTTCGGAGAGTCTGCATCATGTGCAGTTCCTAGGCGAGTTTGCTAGTTGGGATTTACTTTGCCAGATTGTGTTTGGGGAAGAGGATTGCCCTAGCGAATTGCAAGAGGTGGCAGCTAAGATTGGGAGTGATTGCAGCAGGCTTCCTCTTGCCATTCATGTGATTGGAGGGCTCTTGTTAAAGGTTGAAAGATCAAGAAAAGTTTGGGAGAATCTTTCAACGGATGTAAAAGCTTCAATTGTTGAATCGGGCGAGCATTTCTCTAATATACTTTCCCTGAGTTATAATCACTTGCCGATTTACTTGAAACCATGTTTCTTGTATATGGGAGCTTTTCCCGAAGATTATGAGATTAAGGGATCTAGACTTGCGAGTTTGTGGATAGCCGAGGGATTTGTGAAATCCAAGGGAGATAAGAGTATGGAGGAAGAGGCCGAGGATTGCTTAAAAGCTCTAGTGGAGAGGAATCTACTTTTGGTTAGAGAAAAAAAATCCAATGAGAAACCACTGGGTTACTCAATACATGATCTGTTGAGGGGTTTGTGCATAAGGAAAGCTAACGAAGAGGAGTTTTTAAACGTCAAGGATTCTATGCGCCGTGTAAGTGTTCAGTCTTCATATGAAATGGAAGATGTGCGTGCTTCACCCCAATTGATGTAACTTGCTCGATCCTTTATATGCATTGGGAAGGAGATTAAATCTCCTATCTTTTCCATATTAAGATTGGTTAGGGTGCTAGATGCAATGGAAATGGTATTCGAGGAGTTCCCAGAAGAAATATTACAATCAAGACTGAATTATTTTTTCAATTAGAGCTGTTTTTGGTAAGTGATTGATACATGGTTTTTTCATTTCGTCGATGTGAATCTTGGAATTTGCTTTTTGTTCAATAGTGTTTTTGTTGGGTGTTCATACTTGAATGAATGGAGATTCTTTTATGCTTCCCCTTTTTCATGAATCTTGGAATTTGCTTTTTGTTAGTTGATTTTTGGTTGGGAGTTCATATTTAAACAAATGGGTGTTTCCTAGTTCTTGATTTTGTAGCTCAATTGAGTTCTTGCTGTAAAGTTAACTCTGTTTTGAGATGGAGATTTTCATTAGTTGAAGTTTATTCCTGCTAAAACCTCATACCCCTTTGGTTTTATAGGGTCATATTTTTTTAATATAGAGAATTTCTTGAAGCCTTGGAGGAAAATGGCAGGAGGAGGAAGTGATGGAAATACAATGTTGTCTGGTTTTGTGGAGGAAAATAATGTCCGGCACCATAACAACACATTGCCTCAACTATAACCATTTGCAAATGGTGAGTATATTTTGTCATTTATGTGATGATAGAAATGTGTAGTTAATGTGCAGCAGAAAAAGTTTAATTATGCTTTTTGTTTAGAGTGTCATTAGTAGGTTGGCTGATTATGACACTAGTCATTAATTCTCTAGCATGTGTTTTTATTTCCTAGAAAAAGTGTCTCGTATTCCATCTTTAATTAGTAGAGATGGAGAGTCTTTTGTAAGTTGAACCATTTTCAAATCTATCCAAATATCAAATTTTCTCTCTGAAAACTCACCTCCATAACAACTCCTAAAACAGAGACTATACAACCATTATCTCAATCAAAACCAAAGAGAAATTCTAGTGCCAACGATCCAACAGTTTGGCATCAGAGCCTAGTTAAAATACTAGGATTTCTCCAACAAAAAAAGCCTCAAGAAAGTGAAAGGAAGAGCAATAGTTGCTGTCAAGTTTCAGCAGAGTATCTCATACAAAATGGAGAACTCACAACATGTTTCTCTACCAATCTTTGCCGGAGAGAACTTTGAGTTTTGGTGCAAGAAGATGAAGACACTACTTGCCTCATTGGACTTGTGGGAGCTCGTCGATGAAGGCTACGACGACGAAGCAAACGAGAATCCTACGGCGGCTCAAATAAAGGAGTTAAAGAAGACGAAGCAAAGAGATGCTGCAGCTTTGTCAAAGATCCAACAAGCCGTCGCCGATTCGATTTTCCCTCGAATCATGGGAGATGAAAAATCAAAGGAGACATGGGAGATTCTTCAAAAAGAATTTGGAGGAGATGAAAAGGTTAGAGCGATTAAACTCCAAACTCTACGAAGAGATTTTGAGAATACAAAAATGAAAGACAATGAAACCTTAAATCAGTTTCATTCAAGTTTTATTGAGCTCACAAATCAAATGAGAGTGTATGGTGAAGAGCTTTCAGATCAGAGAATGATAGAAAAGATTTTGATATGTCTTCCAAAAAGGTTTAATGCTATAGTTGCTGTTATTGAGCAAACTAAAGACATTTCTCAAATGAGCATTCATGAGTTGATGGGTTCTTTGAAATCATATGAAGAAAGGCTGTTAAGGCAATCGGAAAAGCCGATTGAGAGTGCATTTCAATCAAAACTGCATTTGAATGTTAAAAGTGTTGGTGAATCTTCGTTTAGTGGTGGCCAACAAAATCGTAGTGGAACCTATGGTCGTGGAAGAGGTCAAGAGAAAACCAAACATGGTGGTAGAGGTTTTCACAAAGCTGAAAACGGGAAGAAGTGTACTCACTGTGGAAAGAGTAACCATGAGTACAAGGATTGTTGGTTCAAGGACAAGCCGAAATGCCACAAATGTAGTCGGTTTGGTCATCTTCAAAAGGATTGCTACGCCAACAATCAACCACAACAGCAGCAGCATGCAAATTTTTTGGAAGAAAAGCAGAGTGAAGAATATATGTTTTATGCTTCACAAAGCAAAAAACAAAAAGATGAAGATGTGTGGTACATTGACAGTGGCTGTAGTAACCACATGACAGGTGATGAGTCCATCTTTGTGAGCATTGATACATCTGTAAATTCTCAAGTTAAGATGGGAAATGGTGCTCTTGTCAAAGCCCAGGGAAAAGGGACGATAAGTGTTGCCACGAAGAAAGGGATGAAGCGCATAAGTGATGTGCTACTTGTACCAGATTTGAGGCAGAATTTGTTGAGTGTAGGACAACTTATTGAACATGGATACACTGTCCATTTCGAAGGAAATTCATGTGTCATACTAGATAAAGAGGGGGCGAAACAAATTGTGGCAAAAATTCAAATGGAGAAGAGTCGCAGCTTTCCTCTCACATTCAAGTATGCTGAAAATATGGCAATGAAAGCTCAAGTAATGGATGAATCATGGTTATGGCATTTGAGACTTGGCCACTTGAACTTCAATAGTCTCAAGCTACTACACAACAAAAATATGGTCCACAGTCTGCCAAAAATTGGAGAAACACAGCAGCATGTCTGTGAAGGATGCGCACTTGGAAAGCATCACCGACTACCGTTTCCAAAAGGAGTTGCTTGGAGAGCAAAGGAACCTCTAGAGCTTGTACACACCGATGTGTGCGGACCAATGTCGATAAATTCTAATGGTGGAAACAGGTACTTCATTCTCTTCATTGATGATTTTACTCGTATGACGTGGGTTTACTTCTTGAAGCAAAAATCCGAAGTGTTTGAAGTCTTTCGGAAATTCAAGCTCTTTGTGGAGAATCAAAGTGGTCGTACCATCAAAGTGCTAAGAAGTGACAACGGAAAGGAGTACACTTCAAATCAATTCACCAAGTATTGTGAAGAAGAAGGCATTGGAAGACAACTAAGTGTTGGATACACACCACAACAAAATGGTGTATCCGAACGCAAGAATAGGACGGTGATGGAGATGGCAAAATCAATGATACATGCCAAAGGATTGCTTAAAAGTTTTTGGGCAGATGCCATTCATACAGCAGTATACTTGCTGAATCGATGTACAACAGAAGCTGTGATGGATAGAACTCCAACTGAAGCATGGAGTGGAAGAAAGCCATCAGTGAAGCATCTGAGAGTTTTTGGGTCAGTTTGCTATGCCCAAATTCCAAAAGAAAAAAGGCAAAAGCTTGATGAAACAAGTGTGAAATGTATACTTGTTGGCTAAAGCAACATGTCTAAAGGCTATAGACTTTACAACTTGAAGACAAGAAGTGTTATCACAAGTCGAGATGTGATATTCGACGAAAATGCAAGTTGGAATTGGGAAGTAAATAAAGTGCAAAAGAGTGGATCAGTCATTGATGAAACACAGCAAGCTCCAACTATTGAAGATGAGGGAGATGGTGATGAAGGTGCAGATTTTTCATCCCCAAATGATTCAAGCTCTAACTCGGATCCAAGTTCGTCCACATCATCATCAAGTCCTGCTCCTAGAATGAAAAGCTTGCAAGATGTCTATGAGAGATGCAATGTTTGCCTCATAGAACCTGAAAATTTTGATGAAGCAATGGAGCAAGAAGCTTGGAGAAAAGCTATGCAAGAAGAAATTGATGTGATCGAAAAGAACAAGACATGGGAGTTGGTCGAACGCCCACAAAAAAAAGAAATCATTGGAGTGAAATGGGTCTACAAAGTTAAAGTAAATGAAGATGGATCGTTTCAAAGAAACAAGGCAAGACTTGTAGCAAAAGGCTACACACAACAGCCCGGAATTGACTACGACGAAACATTTTCGCCGGTTTCACGTTTGGATACAATCCGGATGCTCATTGCTCTTGCAGCTCAAAAGGGGTGGTTATTATACCAACTTGACATCAAATCAGCCTTCTTGAATGGAGAATTGACCAATGAAATTTATGTGGAGCAACCTCAAGGTTTTGTAATCGAAGGTGCCGAAGATAAAGTTTATCGGTTGAAGAAAGCATTGTACGGATTGAAGCAAGCATCAAGAGCTTGGTACAGCCAAATCGATGCATATTTCATTGAGCACGGATTTGAAAGGAGCAAAAGTGAGTCTACTTTGTATGTAAAGACTCAAGGTACATCTACTCTCATTGTTGCTTTATATGTTAATGATTTGCTGTTTTGTGGTGATGATGAGAAGATGATACATGATTTTAAAATTGAGATGATGAAGAGATATGAAATGAGTGATATGGGGCTGCTACATCATTTCTTGGGTATGGAGATATACCAAGAAAATGATGGGGTGTTTATTTGTCAGAGAAAGTATGCAAATAATATTCTGAAAATTTTTGGAATGGGTGATTGCAACCCAACTTTGATTCCATTGGTGGTGAATGAGAAAATGAAGAAAGAAGATGGTGAAAAGAAGATTGATGCTTCTATCTATCGAAGTATGGTTGGAAGTTTGTTGTATCTTTGTGCGACAAGACCGGACATTATGTTTGCTTCTAGTATGTTGTCAAGATTCATGAATAGTCCAAGTCAAATCCATCTTGGTGCAGCAAAGAGAGTTCTTAGATACATCAAAGGCACAACAAATTTTGGGATCAAGTATGTCAAAGGTGCCCAAATTAATTTGCAAGGCTATTGCGATAGCGACTGGGCCGGATGTTTTGATGATATGAAGAGTACTACGGGTTACTCATTTTCTCTTGGTTCAAGTGTGTTTTCTTGGAGTTCAAAGAAGCAGGAGAGTGTGGCACAGTCAACTGCCGAAGCTGAATATGTTGCAGCTGCTATGGCGACATCACAGGTGTATTGGCTGAGAAAGATTCTTGGCGATATTGGAATGAAGCAGAAGGAGGCTACCGAGCTGTTTTGCGACAACCAATCAGCAATTGCTATGAGCAAGAATCCTGTTTTTCATAGCCGCACTCGACACATCAACATCAAATATCATTTCATCCGAGAAGCCATTGAAGAAGGTGAAGTTCAGCTCACATTTTGCAAGTCCGAAGATCAAGTGGCAGACATCTTCACCAAAGCACTTCCAAAGGAAAAGTTTTTCAAGTTCAGAGAACTTCTTGGTGTCATGGAGCAGTACATTAAGAGGGAGAACTGTAGTTAATGTGCAGCAGAAAAAGTTTAATTATGCTTTTTGTTTAGTTAGAGTGTCATTAGTAGGTTGGCTGATTATGACACTAGTCATTAATTCTCTAGCATGTGTTTTTATTTCCTAGAAAGGGTGTCTCGTATTCCATCTTTAATTAGTAGAGATGGAGAGTCTTTTGTAAGTTGAACCATTTTCAAATCTATCCAAATATCAAATTTTCTCTCTGAAAACTCACCTCCATAACAACTCCTAAAACAGAGACTATACAACCATTATCTCAATCAAAACCAAAGAGAAATTCTAGTGCCAACGATCCAACAAAATGTGGTTCTTTTCTCGGAGTTTGTTTTCTTTTTGACATGGTTGTCTTATAAGATATGGCTATTCAGTGATTGTTAGTAATTGCTTTGAACTTCTAGAGACATTTTGCACTCATAGATACTGAAATCCAATGCCCTCAAAGAAGATGTTCATCAACATTATCAAATTAGTTCTTTATTTTTGAATTCTTATGAAGTGGTATGTGCAAGGAAGTGCTAAGATAACCGTCGTCTAAAGGGTTATCGTCTGAATGGCCATGTTTGTGAATCCTAGGCTCATATTGTATAAAGTGGTTTCAAAACTGTGACATGAAACTAAGTTTGAGATTGTTGAATATGTTTTGATTCAAACTCAATTATATGTATGAATGGTTTTGTTACATTGCGATCTGAAGATGGTCTCCTCTTCCATGCTTAGCAAGCTTAAGTCATAGTTTTGTTTTTTGGAATGTCTTTTATAGATAGAACATACATGTAGGATTAAGAGAGCATCCAAATAATCAATCTAGCTCGCCCTTTTGGGGCTACATGATAGTAATACTCAAGCTTGAGATTCAATTTCATGGACCTATTTCCCATGTCTTAAAATCGCGGTAGTGCTGTGCTTTTGATTTTGGTCTTCTTGCTATGATTAGTTTAAGCTCAGCTCATCTCAGACAATCTTCTTTTAAACCTTATCTACATATCGAATTCTTATGCACTCCCAATTCAGTGTGGTGGCGTTGGAACCATAAATCATGTCAGGAACATGCACATCCAATGACAACCGCTCTATCAACAGAGGTGGGGATGGAGACACTCTGCCCATGCAGAAGAAGCTTCACATATCATTGAACAACACCTTTTATCAGGATGAAGCTGGACATATTGGAACCGTTTTGAATCGCAATCCTGTGTCAACAGGGCTCAAGCTGTCGTATGAGGAAGAAGAGCGCGACTCCTCCGTTACTTGTACCTGCAAGAATATGAAATCCAATGTCCCTGTCATGCTTTCCCTTGGAAATATTGTCAAAATGGAGATAGATCGACAGACAGAAGATTTCAGCCTATATCAAACTTCAGGTATGAGAATGCATCTGTTCGCATTACAAACTGTTAGATGGTGTACTAATTTAATATTTGCATCTGATACGCCAATCCTAATCCCCTTTCCCGGAAGGGAGTGCGTGAGATCAACCAAAGGAACTCGGTTCTCTGTTGAACACCCTTGAAAAGGCAGTGTAGGGATCAGATCACTCGGGATTCACTAATTACCGGAACCTCTTTTATTGCAATTGGTCTGAGATGGCTAGTCTTAGATTTACAAGCCAAGATACAAAGGATTTACAATACAACACTATCTACGGTGAGTACAAGTTACAGAGAAAAACCTAGCACTACGAAGAACCCTAGACTAGTTCTGAGTCCATAGCTATATTCCTTGTAACTGACCTGCACACTAAGTAGAAATGTTAGTATAGTAAGAAACCAGGATAGGATCTGAAACAAGAAGGTAATCTGGAACAACACAAGTAAGATAAACCGAGGGACTTTGGCTTAGGTTGCACACGCAACTTCACAAGGGCCAAAGACTTCCACTGTCTGCATCGCGAGACACAAGGGTGCACCGTGAGACTGAACAACCCAAACCATAGGGATTAACCGATTACTACTTCACAGAAGCACTTCACCACCAGAAACACAAGAGCTCATCTCAATCACTACCAACACTGCCAAAAACGTCACCGATTGTTCCTCACACACCAAGATCTTCTCTAATCTTCACCGAATGAACTAGATCATAACTCAACCGTTCGATCACCAACAGATCCACCACATCAACACAACGTTGAAAGGATCTCACTCTTCCTCACACAAAAGAGAAGGAATGATCGGAGAAGATGATCGGAGAAGGGAGAAAGAGAGAGCAATCGCCAGAGAGAAAGCAGAGAGAATGGAGAGAGTTCTAGAATCAGAATGAGAGGCAGGAGAGAGAGAGAGAGAGAGATAGTTTATCACTCACCAACAAACACACCCTAGATCCAACGGCCTCCATTCATGATCCAAGTGATGCTGCTAGGTGGGAGCCATCGGTTAATCCCAGGTAAGTTTTGGGCCACACCACATTGGGCCTCAACTAGTAGAATCCGGGCTCCGAATTAATTAAGCCCACAATTAATTCCTCCAGCCCAATTCACAATGGTCCATATATCTCACATACTCCACCTTGGACCACATTGGGTAAACAGTGGAGAGCCCTGGTCCACGTGTGTCTTCATCACAGCCTACAAGGTAGATCCTAGACACCAAAGAATCCAAGTTCATTAGTCAAGGAAATACCAGGTTGCCTCAATGGTACCAAAGGACCAAGGTCCATTAGCCAAAGAGGTCTTTTGACCCACATACACTAGAGAATCAGATCCTCAAGTCTGGGTCATACCAACCGAGGGACATGCAATGCTAACCACAATCAAAGTGCAATTTTTTTATGCAAGAAAACAATTTTTCAACAGATAGACACTTAATATTAATATTATTATTATTATGATGTTATAAATTAAAATTTAATTTATTTTTTAATGTAATTCAAAGTATGACTCATACTTAATTATAGTTATAGTTTTAATTATATTTAATTATTATTATTATTATATTTTTATAACACTAATAACTCGTAATTAATAAATAATTATAATATACTTATTTAAAATATGGATTATATAATATTAAATAATAATAGTAATAATAATAATTATTATTATTATTTTATCTTATTAATAACTGATCAATATAATCGTATTATAGTTTAAAATTATGAATTATATTTATAACTATATAGAATGAGTGAATGGATATTTTTATTAGGTGTTTTAGTCCTAAAATGATATAAAGTAATTAAATTAAAAGTATTCAATTAATTTATTTAGTTTAAACAATTAATTTAATTAGGTATTTTGTCTCTAATTTATATTATAAATGTCAAATAAGTGTGTGTATAAATAAAAAAAATGAAGAAAAGGAAGAAAAAAAAGAAGAGGAAATAGAAACTAAGAAGAAAAAGGAAGATAGAAAGGTAAAATGAATAGAAATCACAGTTTTAGTACTATTTAATTGAAGTTAGGGCTGGCAAATCGTGCGGATTTGACCCGATAACGACCCAACCCAATAAGGCCAAATCCAAACCCAACCTGTTAAGGAAACCCCAAACCCGAACACGAACTCAACCCGCCACCTTCAAACCCGGACACGACCTGGACACGACCCGAACACGATAACGACACGAACCACTTTGGGTTGACCCGACACGATAAGAACACGATATCGACCTGGACACGATAAGAACATGATATCGACCTGAACACGATACCGACACGAACCACTTTGGGTTGACCCGACACGATAACAACACGACAACAACCTAAGCACGATAACAACACGATTACATATTGCTTCACAAAATGATCAAGACTTTAAAAAGCCATATACCATGAAGATGTTCCATTTTAAACAACAAAACTCCAACAAAATCCAAAAAAACCCAACAAAATACATAACTTTTGTTCCAAATACAAAACTTTTGTTCCAAAACCCAACAAAAAAATTTGAAACAAGATAAAAGAACTAAAGAAGTAAAAAGAACAAAACAAAAAAGAGTGAAAATACTAATAATTAAATTAAATTTATTAAATCAAAATAAAAAGAATATAATAGTAATAAATTATATTATAAAATTATTTGTTGATTAGTTTTGCTAGTACATAATATCTGAATTAACGTTTTGTATCTATAAGTATAAACTTACTTTTCATAAATTTATTCAAATTATCCTTTTATTCTAAACACTAATTGATTTAGTTTTATTTTTTACTTGGATCTCTCACGTACATTGTATTTTATTTCATTTCTTTCGACTAATTTAATTTTTGTAATTTGAAATATAATTTGAAGCTTGTAATTTCAAATATTTTCTATATATTATAACACATGAAGAAATATGCAAAGTAGGGTCATTACATGGTCATTTAATATTATTATCCAAAATTACATGAATGAAGACATAATTATATATTTTGAATATATTAACTAATATACTTGAAGTGTCACACGCCTAGACGTTGATAGCAACAACCTTCTATCGTCGAACTAGCTCTTATGTATCATTTGATGCACTATAATATATAACAGATTATTAATCATAAATTCATTTTATAATAAGGGTCTAAAATTTGTTGTGGTTTATCATAATATTTAAATATATCAATTTATATAGCAGTCATATAATTAAAGGATATGTTACAACTTACATGTTGGATTCCACATGTTATCATCATACCATCTCTATTATGATATTATTACGCACTAAGAAAATAATTATAAAAGTAATATTAAAATAATACAGTAAATGAAATATTGAAAATATTGTGATTTATCATATAGTAATACTAATAATTTTTCATGATCTTATCAATTTATGGAGCAAGTGCTATACATTTGAATGTTGTATTACTATTATATATGTTGAGTCCAACAATGTCTCATCATTGAATGACCCATATTATAATGTTAATAACTTTAGATAGAATAATCAACCAATATGTATAATATTATTTTCAAAATTAAAAGTAAGAAATTATCGATAAAATATCAATGGTTTCAAAAATAATAAGAGAGAATTTCCTAACAAAAAAGTGTTTTCCTAATTTATACTTTGTAAAAAAAAAAGTAATTTATTTATCTTTATATCATTGTGATAGTTTAAATAAAATGAATAAAAAATTATTCCATTATTATTCTATTAAAATACTATGGATGGTTATTATCTCTAAAATTTTATCTTTTAATAAGGGTCTTGGTACATATTGAACAACAATACAAATGAAAAATGAAAAATTATAAATAAGGTCAAATTAGTCACAAAAATATGTAATTAATGATGCTATCTAATCAAAATAAATTAATATTATCCTTTTTAAAATTTGAAGGGCATTTTTTGTATACAATTTTTGCAAATTTATCTTTACTCAAAATAAAAATAATAATATTAATTTTTAACGGGTTACCCGACCCGACCCGCATCCAACCCGCATCCGACCCCATTTTTTCGTGTTCTTAGTGGGTCGACCCAATAATAACCCGTATCCAATAAGACTTGATCCAAACCCAATAATTTCGTGCGGATTCGTGTCGGATTATCGTGTCGTGTTAAAAATTGTCAGCCCTAATTGAAGTTTTTAAATATATCCTCCAGAATTTGAAATCAAGTCCATGATTTGTTTTAAAACTGGCAAAGTCTAAGAGGAATTTCTCAGAATTAGGCCCAATCCTTGCCATATCCAACAAAGTGAAAGACTCCTAATGAAATGGATAGAGTAGTATTTATTGAGTTTGGCGATAGATCCTTGGAGCTTTAGATTATCCTTATTCTAAGATTTATGCTTATTAGTTAAAGTAGTTCTGATTTTATTAAATTTTTTGAAGGAATGTTAATCAGAGTGTATTTTAAATGAATTACATGATTTCAAATTCAAATCATATACTCCCTCCGTCCCAATAAATATGAAATATTTGGTTTCCGGCACGGGATTTTATGCATTGTTGTTTTGTGAGTTGATGAAGAGAGAGTAAAGTAGGAGAGAGGGAAAAGTAGAGAGAGTGATGTTTCTATTTGAGGAAACATTTCATTTTTCATGGGACAACCCAAAAAGGAAAATGTTGCATTTCTAATAGGACAGAGGGAGTATTTCCTCCGTCTTATAAAAATATTGGCATTTGAAATGGCGCGGGAATTAATGCACAATTGGTAAAATAAGAGAAAAGACGAGAAGGGTTGTTAAATTAGTCTTAATGGGATAGTGAGACTCATATTATAATTAGTGTTTAATGAGTTGTAATAATGGGCCATAGTAGTATAAGTGGTAAATAAATTGATGTATATGAGTAATGAATTAAGAAAACTTTTCACAAATAAAAATATTCATATTTTTACGAGATGAACGAAAGAAAAAGTGCAAATATTTATGTTGGACGTTATAAGCTCCCACCGTCCAAGAGGGACGTTTAAATGAATATTTCATCAGTTTCATGTTGAAAATTCTCTAGGGCGAATATAGGTATGTAGGACATAATTTCTTACGCCATAAAGAACTTTCAACCTAAGTTGAGGAACGAGGTTCTCAAATTGTTTTTCGACGCTTAATTTGTAAATAACCTAACGCAATTTGGTCGGATGATTAGTATTTTTAAAATAACAGACATTGTAAAAGTATGATGATCAATGATCATTATAAACAATACACACTCATGCTTATTATTATAGACTTTTTAAAAGTGGATATATGAGCTCGAATTCCACTTGTTATCGTCCACACTAGACAAGACAATTTGTATTTTGCAACTATCAACCTTTATACTGTATAACGGGAGAGTATTAGGGTGCCATCATAGTTAGAGTGACAACGTATCATCAATCCCGTGCTGTTACGTGACACGCTATCTAGCAATATTAGGGGCGTATCCAGCAATATCATAGTAAGCGTTTTAGATGGATTTCTACAGATTACATGATAGTATTGCTGTATTAGCTATATAACAAAATAACGTTATAAAAAAAACTGTCTATATATACTGCAACTGAATGAATATTGCTGGATATGTCTCTAAAATTGCTAGATAACGTGCCACGTGGCAGCACGAGATTGGTGATACTTTGTCACTTTAAAAAAGGTGGTCATTTTAATATAATCCGTATAATGGGTCAACTAATCTTAAGTAACCATTATTAGTACTGTATCTTTTATCTTTTGTACTTACATAAATAGTTAGTGATTAATTAGCCTTTTCTTATATATTTGACCTGGTACATTTAGTGCAATAAATAAATATAATATATAACGCCCCAGTAAAAGTAAACTTTATTAGTAAAATTTGTTAACCAAAGTACTATACAACAAACTTTAATGTAAAATTTATTGACCAAAGAATAGGTGGTAAATGGTTATTTGAGAAAACTACTAATTGTAGTAATACTCCCTCCATTCCTTATTATTACTTGGGTATTCTTTTATTTTTGGAAAGTTTTAACATTTTAATGCATTTTTATTTTTAGTAAAAAGTAACACTCTTTTAAGTTTTAATCTTTTCATTCTATAGTAGTGACTGCATTTCTTTCCGGTACGAAGATTAAGAGAAAAATGTCTAATGTATTAAATAAAAAGATAATAAAGTAGAAGAGATGAGAAAGTAAATATAATAAAGTAAGAGAGATAAAAAAAGTAAGAATGGAAAAATGTTACTTTATCCGTTTCATAGCAGTGGAAATATTTTTTTCCGGCACGGAAATTAAGAAATGTGTAGTAAAGATAATAAAGTAGTAGTATAAGAGAATGAAAAAGTAAGAGTGAGAAAGTGTCTTACTCCCATCATCCGCCATTAGGAGTCCCATTTATTGGCGACACAGTTTTAAGAAATATTAAGAAAGTGGGTGAGAAAAAGTTAGTGAAATAGTGACTCTTATTTGCGGACAGAGGAAGTATTTTTTACTATGAAACATCAAAAATGAAAAAATAACTCTACTACTATGTAACGAATGAAATACTTTTTACTAAAAATGAAAATAACTCTGCTACTGTGGAATGCCCAAAATAGAAAAATGACTATATTACTATGGAATGGAGATAGTATTTTATTCTTTTTTCATTTATTTTATTTTATTCACTATTCACTTAAATATTACTACCTCCGTCCCCCAAATATTGACACACTTTGACCTAACACATGTTTTAAGAAATGTAATGGAAAGTGAGTAGAAAAAATTGGTGGGATGTGGGTCCTACTTCTAAAGTATTAGTTTTATAATAAAATGTGAGTAAAAAAGAGTTAGTGGAATATGGGGTCCACTACAAAAAATGGTAAAAAAGTGAAGTGTGTCAAACTTTCAGGAACGGACCGAAATGGTAAACTGTGTCAAACTTTCAGGGACGGAGATAATATTTTTAATTTCTTTGCCAAAAAAATTACCTCAATTAACAAAGAAAGATGAAGTAGTACAACTCAATTTATCATATTTTTAGCATGGATATACTAATATGCTAACTAATTTTAAAGTGCTAACATACATCCAATCACGTGATGCCACGTGGCACAAAAAAATGCAATATTGTAAACACAAAAATGCAATATACATTTGTAGAAGTGATAGATGAATTTTGGCAGATTGCATTTTAGTTATAGGCAAATTGCATTTTAGTTATAGGCCGATTGCATTTTTTATTATTGAGTTTTACATTTTAGATATTGATGTTTAATTTGCATTTTATATATAGACAGATTGCATTTATATATAATTTATTTTGCTCGTAGACAATTTATGTTAAAATGTAAAACTTAATAATATAAAATGCAATTTATTTATAATTAAAATATAATCTGCGAAAATGCATGCATAACTTCACAAATATATATTACATTTTTGAATTTATAATATTACATTTTTCGTGCCACTTGGCGGCACGTGATTGAATGTACGCTGCCAATCTAATCAAGAGTACACCCTAATGCTCCCCTTTTTAGCATATGCATTTTTCTGGATAGCTGTCTTTTCTCTCCACCTCCACTCCACCTATAAAGTCATAAACTGACAAAAACTTTTCAAACATGAATATTCAGAAAATTAGATATTTTAGTTCAGATTTTTATTCTGCGAATGTACCTGGCCAACAAAACAGTCCAAATGAATCCATTTATAGAAAATTGACATCCTAGAAATAGATATAGAAACATAAGATCCCATCCTTTACAGATACAGCAGACATTCTTCATATATATTCTGATTCCGATTCATCTCCACGCTCTCACTTTCATCACACTGATCTCCACTGCTACATATACATTATAACATACACAGATTATACTTTCTCTCTCTCACAAAAAATGCAGGGCGCGGGTTTAGTTTTACGTCCATTGCCTTCACTCTCCACCAATCCCCGGAGGATCTCCTCTAGGTTCAATCCCATCTATCTCCCATCCTCCGAGAAATTGATCCTCAGAAATCACCTGTCTTCGTCGTTTGCGTCGGCTTCTTTTTTGTGCCGGAAATTTACCTTCAATTTCGGTAGTTCCAAGGGGAAATCGGATGGCATCATGGCTAGTGCAACCGAGGATACCTTCGAGAGCCCCAAATCGAAGAGCTTTGCCGACACGTTGGTGCTTGGGTTGCTTTTCGCGCTTTGGGGCCTTTTTAATGTTTACTTCAATATCTATAACAAGCAGGTATTGTTGTTGTATCAATTAAATGTTGCTGCTAATTTCGTGTTGAATATGTATAGCATTACTTTTTTAAAATTTTGGTATTGAACAGAGTGGCACTTATTTTCTGGTGTTTGGTAGAACAAATTTGATCTAATTTCTGTGATTTTTTGTTATCTTGTGCTTCATGTTTCATGTTTATAGCTTCATTGTCGGATAATTTCGTGTTTACATATGGAAAATATGTGAATTTGACTGCATTTTGGTGCTAGAATGGGTGTATAAACATGCTAGACTACTACTCTACACGTGACTGTTCGGTTTGTTGGACAGAATAATCATGAGATGTAGTCTAGGATTGAGTTGTGAGATTATTTTAGTTGGAGGGTGGTGGTTATGACTAATTATCACATAATTATCCATCTAGTTATCCATATAGGATTGAGTTGTGAGATTCAATCTCATGAACTAAACACAATATTACATTTTTAATCCCGAGATAAATCTTGCAAACTGAACAATCTCATTATATAAACAGAGATACTATTTGTTAAAACTTTTCAAAGCTGACAACACGATGTTGATTGCTTGTAAATAGGTTCTCAAAGCTTTTCATTACCCGGTTACGATCAGTCTAGTTCAATTTGGATTTGGGACTATTGTTGTTGCTTTGATGTGGGCATTCAATCTCTACAAGCGGCCTAAAATCAGTGGAGCGCAGGTGCTTAATACGAAAAGCTCTTTTTTTAAAAAAAAGTTTCTCATCCATTTACAAATCTGATCATCATAGTGCATTCAACATTGGCAGCTAGCAGCAATTCTTCCATTAGCAGTGGTGCATACCTTAGGCAACCTCTTCACAAATATGAGTCTTGGAAAAGTTTCTGTCTCGTTCACTCACACGGTTAAAGCTATGGAGCCTTTCTTCTCAGTTATCCTGTCTTCCATGTTTCTTGGCGAGGTAATGATCGCTACTTCATTTATGTCAGCATTTGTTGTGGGCTCTTCTAAAACACTTTTTATGTTTGGCTTGGTATTTTTCATTTCTTTTCTTCCTGGTATTATTTGGATAGCCTCCTACAATTTGGGTGGTTTCGTCCCTTGTTCCAGTCGTTGGTGGAGTTGCATTGGCATCAATGACTGAGGTCTCCTTCAACTGGTACGTATCCATGGCACACTGTTGTCGACCAATCCTTGTTGTACACCGTATTGATCTCAAGTTTTCTTCACAGAATTCGTGCTATCTTTGTTTTTTAAGGGCGGGTTTCTGGAGTGCAATGGCTTCAAATTTATCAAATCAATCCCGCAATGTGCTTAGCAAAAAAATGATGGTTAAGAAAGAGGTATACTTGCTGCCCATTGATTAGCCACGAGATTCCTTCCAAGTCATGCTTCAGCTCCATCTTCTCTTTATGCAGGAATCCCTCGATAACGTAACTTTATTCTCAATAATTACTGTCATGTCATTCATCTTGAATATACCTGTTGCACTCTTCATGGAGGGTGTCAAGTTCACGCCTTCGTACCTTCAGGCTGCTGTACGTAATTCATGCTTTTTAATTTATTTGGATCGAGCTAGATTCCTTACAAGATGTTTTGTTTTAACAATCTTGCTGATAATCACTGGTTTTTTTTATGTGAAGGGGTTGAATGTCAATGAAATCTACACTAGGTCCCTCTTGGCAGCTCTCTGCTTCCACGCATATCAGCAGGTAATCGGCTCGTTATGATATATGTGTTTCTTGACATGATCAGCGCTGAGAATTGTTTTTCGCAGGTTGCTTACATGATATTGCAGCGCGTTTCGCCTGTCACCCACTCTGTTGCCAATTGTGTTAAGCGGGTGGTGGTTATTGTGTCATCTGTACTCTTCTTCCGTACACCAGTTTCACCCATTAACGCTCTAGGTATAACTGAGTTTCTCCGGCTTAGATCGACATGAAAGTAGGTTTAAAGATGAAATCTCAGTTGTGATCTGACTACTGTTTTTGTTGGTGTAGGTACTGCCATAGCTCTTGCTGGAGTTTTCCTTTACTCTAGAGTAACTAGCATTAAGCCCAAGCCAAAAACTGCTTGAAATTCCCCTTGGTAAATGAGCGTTACACGAAATCTTCTAGTAGTGTAGTGACATGATTTTTGAAGAAATGTGACATGTTGTGATGATTAGGTAGCTATTAGTTTCACAAGAATGAAAGAAAGTCACGAAATATAGTGACATTTGAAAGTGTAATTTAATTTATTACCTTTCTAATGGAACAGAATTTACAGTTTATACGCACTAAGTTAAGTAGATGCGATGTAATTCAATTTTGTTACATCGAAAAGACCACTATTTTGTTTTTGGTAATTGGTATATTCATGTTTCAAGAATGTTGTGATTTATGGTAATGCATTTTTGCCCTCGAACTGATAGAGAATAGTTATATTGGGCTGTTGATTGATTATAAATCTGAAAAAATTGGTATGTTGGTTATCTTGTGTATTGTTTCATGCCACCATTACCATATGTGATTCTTGAAATGTTGATGTCATGGATAAGATTATATAGCTACCCTTAAATTACACTTAATTTGAGAGTATAAATTTAGACATGTTAGAGTATCATATTGCCGCTTATCTAAAAAGACATTTTTTTCATTCAATAATTACACATCAGACAGTATAGATCCCCACTTTCATGTTTCTCTTTTCATTCAATTATTATATACTGCTACTACATAAAGAAAAGAAAATTGTGACAGCCGATCTATAACTATACAGAAAGCATGTAAAACATGCTCTTGGAGCGACGCTCTTATGGAAAAAGCGTGTGTTCCTTTGCCATTTTGAGGGTAAGTGGATAGCTTCAGCCACACAGTTTTGGTTATAAATGTCATGTATATTTCATTACTTGTTTTTCTTCAGGATCACTCTGGTGAAGAGGTTGCTCCTAATAAATGTTAGTAACATGTATATTTATGTAATGGAAATTTATGTTAACCTTTCTATATTGATGTATTCATGTATCTGATTCAATTCTTAATTCAAGGAAATCGTTATTTGTCACATGCATGTTCAACAGTTCAACCGTGCTCTCTACGGATAACATTCTCATCACTATTCATAGATATGGCCCTATTTTTATTTATATTTTATTTCATGTACTTATCGCACAACCCCCCCAATCATACTATTCCCTAAGAACATGCTCTTCCACTGTTCATGAGTCCTACTATTCTATCATTCTATATAATACCTACAATTACTAAAAACATTTTCTTAAAATAAAAAACTTCATTAAAAACCCGAAATACCATTGCAAATTCTTAATAAATTAAAAATTACATAATTGAAATTCTAAAAATTTAAAATTGTATAATTTAAATCCTAAAATTAAAAAAGTACTCCCTCCGTCCGCAAATAGAAGTCTCGTTTTTCCATTTTAGTCCGTTCGCGAATATGAGTCCCGGTTCACTTCTATCATAAATGGTAATAGGGTTCCACATTCCACTAACTCGTTCCTCTAACATTTAATTTAAAACTAATATATACAAGTGGACTCATATTCCACAAACTTTTTCCATCTGCTTTTATTAACATTTCTTAAAACCTGGGCCGACAAAAAATGTGACTCCTAATGACGGACGAAGGGAGTACATATTTCATGTCAACAAATGAAAACTACTTATCCGGTGGCGGGCGGTGGAGGGTCATACCTGATTGCACTTCGAGGGCTTCAATCATCCGGGCATGTACAATTTGTTGTGGATTCATCCGGGATGTGTCGATGTGGAGAACAGTCTGCAAATACCTGAATAATGTGTTCACGTTAGAAATGATAGGTTGGGGTGGACGTATGAGGGTCGGTTGGACTTGGCTCTGTGTGCGATGGCGGCTAGCCTTCGTCCCTTGCGGAAGATGTCGCGAACCGCTCGGATTGGCGTCGGCGGATTGGCGTCGAAACTATCCAAGTGACGTCAACTTACCACCTCGTCCTCGCCGATGTCGGATTGTGACCTCAACCGTTTCCCGGTGGTGCCCGAGGAGGATTGGGTGCCTCCCGCCCACTTTGGCAAATGGTGAACCTTCTTCCACGTCATGATATGCTTGAATAGTTTGTGCATCATCGTTTGGTAGGACAACATGCCTGATCATGATGTCGGCGTCACTCGTGCCGCTGCCGGCCGTCCTCATTCCCTTGGAACTTTTGGATTTCATCGCATTGTGCAACATACTTGCCTTGCGCTCTCTAGTTCCAGTCGGTCGCTTGACATTGTAGATGTTGACGATGCGCTCCCAAAACGTCCCCCGTTTTGATTGGTTCCGATGACTGAAACTTCCGACACCGAAACATAGGCCTCGAACAATTTCTCCATCTCTTCTCGGGTGTACGGAGTGCGACATTGAAATCCAGTGTATTGTTGAAGGGGGTGTTGCCCTCTGGAAGTTAGGACAACGGTTGTGTCGAGCCGTATTCGGGCGTCCACCCGCATTACCCATCGATGACATTCTACATGTCCCCTGGGTAAGGTCGAGCCTTGGGTAGCCGTAGGCGCTGAACAACCCGTATCCGATGACGGGATCGACATCGAATCGTTGAACCACTAGTTCCAACCGCCGAGGGTGTGTGGGGATTGTTGGCTGGACATATTTGCAAAATAGAGATAGAGAAGAGTTTTTGAAAATTTGAGAGAGAAAATATCGATAAAATGTGATGCATTTTGGAATAAATAAATAAATTATAAATGGAGAAAAATGGATACTTCCTCCGTCCCACTATAAGTGAACTATTTTCCTTTTTTGGGATGCTCTACTCCAAATAATACATTTTTAAAAATAGAAATATCTCTCTCTCTACTTTTTCCATCTTTCTTACTTTTTTTTCTCTCTAATTAACTCATAAAACAAAACCACATAAAATCCTCTGTCGGATAGAAATGTTCCACTTAGGCAGTGAGAACTTTTTTTAATTAAATTTGATTTTTCAAATTTTCAAATTAAAAAAAAAATCATTTTTCAACGGATAAATCTCCTTTCATTATTAATTCCTATCCATCATTCAAGGAATTTAGTGCCACATATATTTATACTTCCTATGTCCCACAAAAATATGCTCTTTTTTTCTTTTAAGTCATTCCTATAAGAATATGTACTTTCTTGATATGACCACGAGTGCTCGACGTCAAGGGTCTTCATTTCGGCGTGAGCCATGGGTTGATTGGGGCCCAAGGATGGAAGAGAAGACAAGCCAATGATCCAACAAAGCTAGAGGGCTTCCCGACGAGGCAATGAATAGAGACGGCTCTGACTCGATTTATTTTAAACACGAGATTTACCCGCAAGTGTACGAGGCTATCGTAGTATAGGCAAGTCAAGAGTATCGTATCCACAGAGACTAATTAAGAGCTTAAGTACCTCGAACCAAGATCATTCGCTATTTAGACAACCGAAGATTGAGTTTTTGTATCTAAATCCTAAGAACAATGAATCAAAACAAAGTAAATAAAATAAAGATGAGTGAATTGAAGAGAAAGTGGAGAAAGAGTAGAGCTTTGGGATCTAACTATAATGTTATAGTCTTGATTAATCTCACTAAACCTCTAAATCAATCTTCAAGCTATGCCGACTACGGTCTCAAGAGTTACTGAGCTATCACGAAGGTAAGATCATGCCTTCTCTCGAATGCACATGACTTGTAGGTTGCATGCTAGGCCCAAAGTCTCCTTATAGTGTAAGCACACAACTCCAAAAGGCTCCTAAGATTTATATCCTCACACAAAACCTCACTCCTCTCGGATGATATTGATTAAGGTGTTGTCCACTCCCAAATCACACATTTGTTAAACAACTCTCGTATATTGTAACAATGTAAAGATGCATTCAAACGGGTAGCTAATCCAATGAATGTAAAGGCGCAGGAATGACAAAATAACTACATGAGCCAAGCATAACATTAAAAGATCGATTCACCTATTTGTGTCTCTAGGATTATTAGGAAAGTCGCTACCATAGGATAAGCCCTCTCTCGAGTGCACCTACCCAGTTGATTAGATTCTAAATATCAAAGTCTCCTTCCAATAGATTAGATTCTAATTCCTTAAGTTCCTTAGACTCAAGCCCTCACAAAAGATCCCCTCTCTCGAGTGTAGATAAACCATGTGTTGTACTCGTTCCTTTTACCACATAAAACTAGCTATCTCTCGATTAATCTAGTTAAACGGACATGGTTCTAAAGTTGGCAAAAAAAAAGAACAATAAAAGCACAAGAACAAGCAAAATAACCACAAGAGCTAGGCGAAGGTTCAATTCAATTAAATCAAAACATATTCAAAGTAATCTTCACCCAAAGCTCCACAAATGTATCTAGCTACTCATGTTTAACAAGAATTCAACAAAATCATTGGTAGAAAACATGGAAAACACAAGTAAATTGATACTAAATGTCCCAGAGATGAATTGGGGGTTGAGAATCCTTCGTATTGATGGTTGAACTCTTCTCCATCGCCCTCCTCTTGCTCTTGGAGAAAATTGTTGTATATGGATGTTTGGAGGCGGAAGAATGGTGTAGGAGGCGGATCGGCGTAAAAAATCTGTGAACCCTAGGCGCTGCACATATATATAAAGCAAAACACCCGCCCGGCCGTGCCCGGGCGCTTTCTTCTCAAACCGGGCGTTTAGTCTGTCCCCGGGCGTTTTCTTCTCAAACCGGGCGTTTTCACTGGACTGGGCAGTGTTCGTCTAATGGCCATAACTTCTTCTACGTGACTCCGATTGAGGCGTGCAAGATACCCACGTGAAGCTCTTTTGAAGACAAAGAGAATGGTATGAATTAAGAGCTGATTGGACTTCGAAATCTCCAGAAAAACTGCCTCGAACTAAGGCTATTGCACATCCACTTGTTTTGCACATTTTTCTACACATTCTTCACAAAATGGTCAAATACCAAAATAATAGAGAAGTAATCATAATCATACCTGATAATAGACGAAATGTGATCAAAACCATGCAAGATTACTCTCTAAAACCAAGCAAAATCCAAGTATGTCAGGCTCGGATTTGAGGACAAATCATTTCCAAGAAGGGGAGGATGATACGATCATGGAAGCCGTGCGTCAAGAATTTCAACTACAGTTAGATTCAACCGGCAATCGTCCTATTGAGATGATATCCGAAAGCTATGAAACTACCACCATTGTCTTTCTCTTGGAAACAGCTTTGCGTGGGTATCTTGCACATCCCAATCGGAGTCCGAATGAGGGAGTTATGGCGGTTTTATGGAAGTCGCGCAGAGAAGGCCGGGAGCTTCAGAAAGAACGCCCGACCGGGCGTTTCGCTTGTGAAATCGCCCGGGGACAGGGAAAACGCCTGGGCCGGGTGTTTTGGCCTGTGAAAAACGCCCGACTGGGCGATTTTACCGATACTTAGATTTTGTGGGCCAATTTGCTATTTTTGGACCCTTAGTATAAATACCTCTTGATGTCTTTTTATTTGCTAGATTTTGCTGAATTAAAGTTTCTACCCTAGAGAGTTTCCTCTTTGAGGATTGTATCCAATTCCTTCCTTGAAGGTTGCTTGTTTCCATCTTTGATTGACTCAAGTAGAGGTATGCATCAATGGGGTGTATCCATTGAGTAGTGGAGCCAAGAGGTGATAGAGCTATTGAAAGTTGCCTAGGGTTGTTTCCATTCTTTTGGTCAAGGTCCTATGTCATAACTCTTTTATCTCATCATTATACACATGCTTTCCATTCCTAATCTTCCATCAATTCTTGTTTAGATTCAATTTTTGTTGGTTGGATCTTTTATTATCTTTTGCTTTGTGTTGAGAAATTGAAAATAACATCACAAAAGTAATTAGATCAAACATCATCAATGAGTAATTTCTTGGGAAATGGATCACAAAATACATGGATTCTTATCATTTTTAATTTTGGAAAGTCTTTTATCTCTAATGAGGTGAGACATATTATCCACTAACAATACTTTATTATTTTTTCTTTCTACCTCTTCTAATTTTACCAATTTTACATTAAAACTCTTACCTAATCCAAAGTACATATTATTTGGGGACGGAGGAGCGTAAATAGCTAATGTTTTGTTGAGTAACAGTATGTAGTAATAACGCATACTATGCTTAATTGTCATGTACGTGTGTCGTCTCTTATACATTGAGAAAGAAAAGAAACACCATAGAATAACTCTATAAAAGAAAATCATCAATCACACTATTCTACCTATAAAACAGAGTTTTTTTTTTTATTAATTTTATTAAAAAACAAATTTTCATATTAAAACAATATTAATAAATTAAACAAAACAAAAGAATTAATTTTCTCAGTGGCTACTGCTGCAATGCAACTACGGCCAGCTTTCAACCACGGGTTGAGGTAGAACGGTCGGCGGGCCGGCTGAACCGAGTCTGGGACGTGCAATGCAGCCGGATCCGGATGCTGTTAATTTGGATTTATAGATGTAGATGGGCTCCATATTTATAATTACTTAGATTTTGTCAGTCAATCAAGTTCCAAATAATTGCATTGAATTTTGATTGCGAACATTATTGCGGTCACTTTTTCCACATGACAACATTTCATTTTCCTTCTTGCTCAAATACGCCATTCAAAGAAATTTTTTTTTCTCATGTTTTTCTCTACCCTTTTTTCTAACAGTAGAACTATAAGAATATTTTAAAAAATTTGTATCCTTTAAATTTATAAAAATCTTATACCACTTTTGACCTCATCTGTGAGTATTCCTGTCGTCTAATTTATATTAATATATTTGTTTTGTTTCATACGTTCACTTTTATTTGAATTTTTTTAGAATTATAACATCATTATTTTATTTATTTGAATTTTTTTAGAATTTTAACTATAACTTCAAATAAATTAATAAAACCATAATAATTAATACTAATAATTTTTGAAATATTAAAATCAAATTTAATATACTAAATAAAGTTATAACAATAAACATGAAATAAACGAGAATGATTAATAATTCAATATATATGCTCGTACTAAGAAAAATTAGCCTTGGTTTTTGAATTATTTACCAAAAACTATCCTAGTGCAATTAAGTAATTTAACTTATATGTATATGGTTTAATTGTAGTAATATGACCAGCTAATAATGCAAATTGCGTACAAAGAAACCTAAGGGATAACTTCTTCACTTCGGGATCACGCCTTGACAATCTACTACTATTACACATTTACACACATATATATTTCAACATTATAAAGTTGTTGTCGGTGCAATACTATCTCCATTTATATTAAATCCCTATATAATATCTTGTAAGTGTTTGTATTGTTATTGGTTTTGTAATAACTTCACGAGCAAGACATAACTTTCCCAAATTTATGGACTAAAATATATTCATTGTGATAACGCTCAAATCCAATATCTATGCGCCCATAGTAAAAATGAGTATTTCTATAAAAACTCTATGCTCAAATCCAAGATACATTATAAATTATATTATTAGTATAAAACAAGATCCTACAAATTAAATTATTAGTATAAAACAAGATCCTACAAATTTGCGAATTTTAGTCTTTATAGTAACATTTCACTATTTTTTGCTTCGAATATTTACTTTTTCAGAAGAGGAACTTCAAATGTTTTAATCTTTCTTTGTGGGGGTGGGGTAGATGCTAAACATAACATGCTTTATTATTAACTTCCTACAAAAATTCAATATTATCATTTATCAAGAATTTAAAGTTTTAAACTAGTCTACATGCCTTTTTACAGCTGCTTTATTCCTTCATTCTCATATGACCAGCAAACAGCATTAAATTACATGTTCAAAAGAATCTTACAAACAATCCAACACAAATTCCACATAAGCAAACACTACCAACCCATATAAATCCCAACATTCTTTCCTTCTCTTTAAACATATAAAGACTCAACTCAAACCAAGGCTGCAACTGTTCAACAAAAGTGACAATTCCTGCATTTTAACTGACTTGAAAAGAAATACTTAAATATTAATTTGCATGGGAATATAAAAGATTGTGACAACAGATGTTGGACCAGTCCCTATTTGAGGATCTTACGGGGATAGCAAAAATATAAAAAGGCTGAAGCTTATGCTCAAAGCATCTCCCTCTCTCACTTAAATTTTTAAAAAGTTTGTTGAAGTAAGCAAAGCATCTCTTCTTAGACACCTCCACATACCATTGGTTTCCCCTGCAAGCATTCCAACCTTTCTTTGCTTACAATTAAGAGCTATTCCTTTTCTACAATCTTTCATTTTTTAAAACATCTACCATTTTTCTTCTTCATAGCTTTCTGTGCAAATAGCCCTCCAAAGTTTGGAATCTTCATATGAAAATGCTAATCAAATTTCTCTCAACTTAACTAATGTTATCATTAAATATGGCTGCATTTCCCCCTTCCTCAATAGCAGCCAGCAATATTTGCATTGGCATTTCTTGGAATCCATGCTTTCTTTCAAACTCTTACAACCTTTTAAGTACCATAAAGCTCAACTGTTTATTGTTCAAATGTTAGTAGATTCTTGTGCATCCTCTTCAAGAAAATAGAGGACTTCTAATCATACATTCAATTCAATTCTTTGATACCTTAGTTGAATTTTTGTCAAAAGAGAGTTTGCATTCTATTTCTGGCCCAAAAACATTGTTTTTACATTTGGGATTTCTCCAAAAACTCAGATTTAGATTGGGACAGAAGAAGCATGAGTTTCTTGACATTTATCACTGGATCCACCAAATCATGGCAGCCAGCCATGACTGTAAACACAACAACTGCAGCTTATTGGTTAAACTGGAGGGTGCTGCTCTGTTCGTTGTGGGTGCTGATGTCGATGGTGTTCGCCTCTCTTCTTATATCGAAGCATGAATGCCGAAGGAGTTCACTAGAAAATGCAGAGAACCAGGAGAAAGAATTACCCGGATTCTTGCATGAAGATGAGGTGTGGAGACCGTGCCTTCGAAGCATTCATCCTGGCTGGCTCCTCGCATTTAGAGTGTTCGCCTTTCTGATGCTTCTGTTGATGCTTATACTGAATGTTGCTGTTGACGGGGGGAGCATTTTTTACTTCTACACACAGTAAGTCTTCAAATTTCTAGCAATTTTTTTTACTATCCTTCTAATGATAAGTCATTTATTTGAATGAATAAGATCTTCAACATTCTGTTTTAGTAGTTAAATCTCTAACTTGTTCTATTCAATAGGTGGACTTTCACACTGATCACAATTTATTTTGGGGTAAGTGAATAATGGACTAATTCACTATTTCCCAACATACATAGATTTTCATTCCTTCTAATCCTTTCACATTCAAATTTTATGTAGCTTGGATCATTTCTGTCAATTCGTGGATGCTATGAATATGACGACAGAGGTTATGCTGAGGAGCATTTGGACACGGAGCGTGGCAAGGGCAAGGAGGGGAATCAACAACAAATTGTTCGCCAAGAGGCAGGATGCTTGGCATATATTTTCCAGATCATTTTTCAGGTGAATGAATGTCAGAGATATCTGATTCATAACATGCTTATCTTTGATGACCTCTAAACAGCTTATTCCATTTTTGTTTCAATCAGATGAATGCCGGAGCTGTAATGCTGACAGACTCAGTCTTCTGGTTCATACTAGTGCCCTTTCTTGTCATCAAAGATTACCATTTCAATTTTGTAAGTACTATTTCAATTAGATGCTTCATTTGTCATCTCACTTTCCCATTGTTTTCTTGTGTAACAGTTTTCTGATCCCAACTTTCTTGCAGTTGATCATAAACATGCACTCAATAAACGCGGTGTTTCTGCTCGGGGAGACTGCTCTAAACAGTCTAGTAAGTTACAATTAGTTATATCTCCTATCTATACTACAAGCAACTTATCGCGATCCTTAAACTGGTGCAGAGGTTTCCGTGGTTTAGAATCGGATACTTTTTTCTGTGGACTTGTGCTTATGTTCTGTTTCAATGGATACTACATGCCTGTGTCTGGATATGGTAAGATTCTGATATTCCCCATTTCTTTTCCATCATAATGCATTTAGTGACATGAATTCTTTTATTTCTGAAATAGGTGGCCTTATCCCTTTCTTGATCTCTCATCTTCCTATGCACCATTGTGGTAAGCAAAAAGCAACCTTTCCTTTCCTCAAACTATCATTTTATTCTAAGAAAAAGAAGACTCTAGAAACCCGAGCACAGAACATGGACCGTCTGCCTTGAGCACTCACTCACACACGCGTGCAACTGTACTTATCGCGTTTTAGCATCTAAACATGCTACACAAACAAGCATTGTTATTTAGTACTCTTGATAAGTTTCATAGCTAACAAGAATGTATGTTTTTGATAGGTATTCAACTGTGGCATTGATGCAAATACCATGCTACGGCATTTTTGTGCTAATAATGAAGGGGAAACATTCTTGTCTAAAGAAGTGGTTTCCTGAGTCATATTGGTATGCTCACCTCTGAAATACCGTGATTGAAGACTTCAATTCTAATTCCAATTCCAATTCCAATTCACATCCTCGTACAAAACGGAGCCTAAAAAGTTTTGAGCTTTTCGAAGGAAAACAAAGTGGCAAGGTGAGGCCATTTCAATCGTGGTTAGAAACAAGAGGTGGATTAGTAGATTTTGAGAGATGTGCATGCCAGTACAGATTGTTACTCCATAAATGTATGTAACTAGAAATAGATTTCAGACACGAATATAGGGATACATATATATATTCTTCAATCTTCATGTAGCCGTCGCTTTCATTCTTTGTCATACCACTGCATGTCTTGAAGCTTACAAGCTATGCACGTTACATTTGTCAGCAATCTCATAATGATATAAAAAACTTTTTACAAGTTGTATAATACTCCCTCTGTCCCATTAGAAATGCAACGTTTTCCTTTTTGGTCTGTCCCATTAAAAATGAAACGTTTCTAAAAATGGAAATAATACTCTCTCCATTTTTTCTTCTCTCTTACCTTACTCTCTCTTCATCAACTCACAAAACAACACTGCATAAAATCTCGTGCCGAAAAGCAAAGCAAATGTTGCATATTTAATGGGACGGAGGGAGTACTATAGTACTATTAGATTACAAATTGCACAAATTATAGGAGTACAATAGTACTATTAGATTACAAGTTGCAAGAATTTGTATAGGAAAATAAAAGTAAGGGTCATATACGTATTATCTGTCTACGAAGAATGACCTAAATTTTTTATTACTATTAAAAATACTTTGTTTATTTTGGCGGACTATAAGCAACTTCTAAAAACTAGTTCACATATAAAGAAATTTAAGACTCCATTCTCACATGATTTTATTATTAATAAAAACAAATAAAAAATTCATTAATGGTTAAATTTTCTAGTCTTGGGGTATGTTAATTTAATACGAAATATTTTAATAATATTAACAACACATCTATTCAAAGCTAATCTATTGTACGTAGTAAATAGGAGCAACAAAATAGTTCCACGGACTTAGAAGACAAGACCACTAAACAAATAATATAATAGAACTGACTCTGAAACGAAAAATATAAATAACTTAAACAAAAAGTATAACAAAATTATAGTCCATCTGTCCCTGAATTTTGTCACATTTATTTATTTTCATATGTCCCACAAAATTTAATTACAGAAATAAAAGGAAATAAAATTCGATTAAGATTTTGAAAATATAGTGTTTTGTGTATATCCTTGTTGGCAATTTGCGTTAAGATTGAAAAGGTTCAATTATTTTGAAATTGAAATGGAGGAGGTGACAAAACTCTTGACGTCACGAAGCAAGAAAGCAAATTCAGGCAGTTCGGGAAAGGTATAAAAGGCATGAAACGCATTGGGATAGTTGGCCACCACCACTCGTTTTCCACAGCTCTCCAACCACTCGGCATACCTGCTGTCCCAATCCTGCAGCGGATCATTCCCTCCCACAACCACCAAACTAGCCGGAAACTCGAGCTCCTTCAGCGGCACCTTCCCAAACACATTAGCCGCCGGGTGATCTCTGTCCGCCCCCTCCGGAAGAAACGCCCTCCAATACTTGTCCGTCTGCTTCACACTCAGCACCGGCGCCTTATTCCCCAGCCTCACCTCCGACTCCGTCCGTTCCTCTCCCCCGAAAAACGGCTGCACCGCCACCACTCCCACGATTCTCATTTTCTCAAAGACTACTTTCCTCTCCGCCACTCTCACCGTCACGTGATGCGCTATGTTGCCCCCCGCGCTGTCGCCGCCGATGAAACATTTGCTCACATCGGCATTCGCCGGTAGGATGTTGTGGCGCCGCGCGTCGATGAATTTCAGCGCCTCCAACCCGTCCTCGTATTGGGTGGGCCACCTACGTTCACAATTTAAACTCTCATTTACTTTTTTCATTTTACACTTTACTTTCTATACTAATACTAGTAGTAGTAATATAATCCTTAAAAATAAAAACTTTTGAAACAATATGAATTTTTAATACACAATTAATTGGCACAGTAAAAAAAATTAATTGGTTAAATAAAATAGAAGGAGAAAACAATGATTAAATAAGAGATATGAAAAGAAAAGTGATGAAAGTAATGTAAGCAGATTATGGAATACAGTTCCTAAAATAAAGAATTTTGAAAAATTTTATTTTTAAAGGACATATCGAAAAATGGAAATAGTAGTAGTTACTATTTTTAAGAGATCGTGGGTAGTATAAAAGTGAGACCTATATTCAATTATGAGTAGTGATAAAATGCAAATTTATATATTGTATAAACTCAAAACTCCTCAGCACAGCTTTAATGTTGTTTCAATACAATATCAACACAGTGTAAAATTTCAAGATTTTAATATAACACAGTATCAATATAATATCAACACAGCATCAATCATTGACTACCGTTGAAATTCAGTTGACATTTTTCTGTTGATGATTTTTTGTGATCTGTTGACATTTTTCAATGGTCCAAATCATAGTTTTGAATTTGTACAATATTTAGAGTTTTCATTTGATCACATTCCATTCAATTACATGGTATTTATATGCACATGTAAAAGGAAAAAAAGAAACTTTTGTTCACAATATCTATACCTGTGGTTGGGGGTGAGGCGGTAGTTGATGGAGGCGACGACGGCAGGGATGGCGACGGCCAGGTGGCTGCAGAGGTGGTCGAAGTACTTGGTGTCGGGTCCGTAGTTGGCGAATCCGCCGCCGTGGAAGTATACGAGCAAGGGGAGGGGCTCGGAGGCGGGAGTGGCTGGGATGAAGAGGCGGAGCCACAGGTTGCGAGAGGCGTCGATTATGATGTCGGAGGTGGAGACGCGGGTTTTGTTCACGACTTTGGTGGCTGGTGCTCGTGTTTTCGAGTCTATGAGGCCGAAGAGGAATGGGTTGATCGTGCCGTCGCGCCGTGTTATCAAATCTAATAGAAAGAGCTTTATTCTTGTCACCAATGGCAGTGAAGCCATTCTTGTATAAAAAGGAGAAGCAAGAGAGGTCTATGCGTTCTTAGGAAGACGAAGTTTGGCAAGTTGGTGGCCTTACTTGTAAGCATTTATGATGAGTTAATGGGATGTTTTTGGACTTTTGTATTGATGATTTATCTTGGAGTTAAGGAAATGTCGCTTACATCTGTCCGCATTTGGCTTATGTGAGCATCGAGAGTGTCGCAGGCGGCTTGTAACCGAACATTTGGTGACTTCAATTAATCTTATTTCCATGATGTGTGTCGACCGGCAATAACGGCTCATGATGACGATGATCGTTCAATAAAAGGAATCAATTTATAGCAACTGCAACCCAACAAGATCAAAATAAGGACCACTTTGTAATTAAGAGGCCAGTAAAATGGTGAGATATTATTTAACATAAAAAGTTTTTAACTTCTGGAAATATAATTAAGAGGCTTATTTATGGACGACACAAGTTTTAGAGAAAGAAAAAAACAGATACAATAAAAAAGACAAGGAAAAAAGTAAATAATACTCCCTCCGTCTTAGATTTATAGTCACATTTTGCTATAAAAGTCCGTCTCACATTTATAGTCACATTTAGAATTTTCCATATTTGGACATAAAATTTTACCCCATTATTCACTAAAATTACACTCAAATGTCATTATCTACATTAAAATAAATCAAAACAAAAATAAAAACCAACAAGTCAAAAAGTGACTCATCTTCAACCAACTCACTTCATTTATTACACACTCCATCATCTCACTCCACCATCTAATTTCATTTATTACACACTTCACCTCTCACTTCATTAATTACACACTCCACCTATTCTTTGAAACTCATGTCATAACTAAATGTGACTATAAATTTGGGACGGAGGGAGTATATGGGAGGGGAGTAGAAAAAGTGGATAAAGTATGAGAGAGAAACTTTCGATTTTAAAAAATGGGTCTATTTTCTGTGAACATCTCAAAATGAAAAAATGAACTATTTTTCGTGAACGTTGGGAATATATAAAAATAGGACTCGCATTCTACAATTTTTTTGCAATCGACTTTATATTACATTTTTTAAAATATGTGTTAGGTTAAAGAATAACAAATTACTGGGGACAAAGAAAGTAACAAACATAGCTTTAAATTTATAACGTAAATTCATTATTGTACTCATCTAAACAAAAATTGACCCGAATTCTGAATTCTGACTGAAGTTGAAAATTTGGCCTAAAATTTGGCCTGAATAATAAAATTTGCAAAAACAAATAACAATAAACATGAAATGGACTAATGATAAGGCTCGTTTCATGCATCTATCTTGGGGTGAAATTCTAAAAATTTTTGGAAACTAATGAATGAATTTAAGCCAGGCGTGTAAACAAATCTGCTGAACATGAACTGCATGAAGGAAATAAGCGGACGACGGATAAAGGAGGAAATAGAGCATTTTTACACCTGTTGTGAACTGATCAAGTGAGCGGAGAGTGGAGGCAACCAAAGGAGATGAAGCATATTTTAAAGATCCTTAGGCGAGGGGCAGAACTGACATTTTGGAAGAGAAGTACCCTAGTGATTTGACCCTCAAGCCTCCCTATAAATAGGGAAGGGAAGGAAGATAAAAAAAAGGAACTTCTTTTTTCGGCTCTCTCCTGAGCTGAGTCTCGAGCTCATAGTCACTCTCCATTTCTATCTATCATTGTTCTACACACTTGGCGAAGGGTTTTCATGGCTAGCGGTGGTTGTTTTTAGTTCCTAGCTAGTTAGTTGATGTGAATCAAATTGTAGTCATTTATTGCATTATCTTAACTCACTTTATAAGGTGAAAAATGGACTCATTTTGATATATTGTAGACAAAAGACCAAACTATAAGAGAGAGCGGAGAAAGAAAACATGGTCTGAATCTGAACAGTAATCAGCCCTTCAATATCAATTTCTAATGCTTCTACAAGTCCTCCAGTGCATTCACCTTCGAAATAGCTTCGCGTGGATACCTTGCATGCCTCAATCGGAGTCCGGATGAAGAAGATATGGCTGTTTTACGAAGACTTCGCAATGTAGTGCAAAACGCGCGACCGTGTCGAAAATCAGAGAAAACGCTAGATCGCCCGATCGGGCAATTGGTACTGGGCCTATTTTTTTAGCCCAAACTATTTAAATAGCTAGGGCACGACTTCCAATGGATCTTTGGCGGCTGGGGAACGAATTTTGAAGAGCATTTAGAGCTTGGGAGCCATTTTTGGAATGAGAGAGAAGATCAAGCCCACTTCTACCTAAAATCAAGCCTCATATGGTAGCATTTACTTATCTTCTTGTATTGTTGCCCACTATGAGTGGCTAGATTTTAGGGATTACTTCTAGTTTGTTAGAGGAGCTTGTAAATATGAATACATGACTTTGTTTTGATAGATTTTCATGTTTTGGTTCTTATCTATGTCTTTATTTCTATCCGTATTGGGTTTTTCTAGAAAACTTAATCTGATAAAAGCCTTAACTTCAATGCGTCTTTAACTTGGAGTGGAGATCTAACATAGATAAGGAACCCTAGGCTAAAACTGATCAGGGGATAGTTCGGGGTGGATCTTATGTGTTGAACGTTTGTAGAAGCCAATTCCGAGCTTACTATGCGACTGTAGGAGTGAGGGGTTGGTGAGTAGAGCCTAGGAGACGTGATCAGCTTATCCTAGGTGTAAAATTCCACGATCAGTGATCAGCTGCGTGAGAGCGTAAAATTAACACGATCCCGAAAAATATTGGAAAGTAATTAGATTTTAGGATTCATGTGAACAAGCAATACGAAACAAGCTAGGAGTAGTCTTTCCTCTCTATTGTGTTTCTCTTGCATTTTTTTTTGCCTTCTCGTTTAGTACTTCACTCGCCTCTTGATCAAAAAACCTCAAAATTAAGCTATTTTACTGCTTTTTAGTTAGGTTTAGTAGTTGTAGCAATTAATCTCCTCCCTGTGGGTTCGACACCTTTTATACTGCATTGCACATCTGTATACTTGCAGAAGTAGTATTTTTAGAGAATTATTACTTGTTTTGTGTACTTAAATTGCACCCTAAAAATCACAACATTAGTCGTATCTGTGTTTCACCGCCCGAGAAGGGCGAAAATACAATCGTTTAATTTTTGTTGCTACAATTTAATTTCGAAGCTTTCCTTAGTCTAGAACTTCGTATTTTGTGAGGCAACTTAGTGTTTCATTGTTCTATTCATCTTATGTGTGCCATCTTCATTTTGAGTTGAATCTATTGATTTGTCGATGTTTAAGTCATGAATGTTTCACGGAGTTTGTTGGTTTACACTTCGAACAGTGATAAGGCTAATTTCATGCATTGGTTATAGGGTTAAATTCTGTAGTTTCCTGGGTCTAACACAGTTTATAAGCCAGGTGTGTAGAGAAAAATGTCAGATCCAGGAAGAAAGAAGAAGATTGCCTGAAAAAGGAGTCTGGCAGAGAAAGTGAGCAGAAGGAGAAGAAAATCACCAGACGGAGGAGGATTATAGATAAATGGCAGAATGGAGAATTCAAAGAAGGATCTAGAAGCTCAACTCCACCCTTATAAATAAATGCACGCGACACGCCTGAGGGCATCATCATCAATCATCGCTCCATCATTCATTTAGCTCTTAGCTCATTTCTCCCACTCTACACACATTAGGGGTACCAAATTGGGGTTTTCATAGTTCGTGTTCAGTATCATCGTGTACCACCGTCTCTACGAGAGACGAAGAAACAATATACAGTTTCCTGTCTTTAATTTCTGCTTCTGAATTCCCCAAGCCTTCGTTGTTCGAAGCTCGGCTTTATTTTGTTGAATCTCTATTCAATTCGCACTATTTAGCTATGGAAATCTTTGCTATGTTATCGTTTCGTGCTTGTGATGCTTTTTGTTTTACTTTGGATGCTTTACGCATTGATCTGAGTTGTTTGAGCTGAACTGTGTTGGATTGTAATTTATCGGTTGAGATTTGGTTGAATCGGTATAATCGGAGTTGGAAATTGTTGTGGGTTGTTGTGGATGGCTTGAATCCGGAGTGGATGAAGCGTCCGAAGCTTAGATCTGTTTAATTCTGCATGAGTTTTGATGTTTAGTTTCTGTTTTCTCATTTACCTCGTCTAGTGATAGTAGATCTGCTTTAATTTCTTAGATAATCATGGTTTGAAGGTTTAATTCATCTTGCTCTGTTTTGAGTTGTTGTTTACTCTGTTTTCTACATTTTGTGATCGAGAATCGTTGTTGAAGGTGAAGATAGTGGTTAGTTAAATCCTTAGTTAGTTAATTGCAGTTTTTCATCCGCACCTTTACTATTTTTGGAAATGGTCCCCATGATCTGTTCTTCATCTTTAAGGAATTTAATTCACTAGGTCTGGTAAAGTTCGGAGTCTTGTGCTGTTGCATCTCTGTTTTCGTCATGCATGCTCGTGTTATGTTTTCCTAGATCTAGCTGGTAGAATAGATCATTTAAATTTCCCAAGTCTAGTAGTCAGTTCTCAACCCAAAATTTGCGTGGCAGCAACCAACCCTTGTCCAAAGTCTCTTGAATGCTTTCTTACGCTTCCGTGTCTGTGGGATTCGATCCCTACTTCCTTATACTAGTTTAGTATTGTGGGTTGAGGGTTTTTGAAAGGCAGATAAAATTGTGTGCCCAACGACCGACGTCTTTTGAGGGTTCTCTGAGTTCCTAGACCTCGTGATCTACCGGATTCTCTGGATCTGAGAAAGCTGGCCTTTATTTCGAGTACATCACTATCTGCAAGTCACCTTTCAAACAACTATTTTAAATCTGATTGGATGCTTTTCGCCATTGATAATGTAGGAGGTTAAGATCTTAGTAAGTTACGTTCAGTTTCCTAGATCTGCTTACTTGTGTTGGATTCCTGGGGATCGATGTTGAATTACGTAGATCTGAAGTTGGGTGTTCTAAGTTGCATGTTTTATGGTTTCCGCTCTGTTTTCAGTTGATCAAGTAATTTAAAAATATTAGGTATGGTTGAGTTTACTCTTACGATCCGCGTTGCAGTCGTTTACTTGTTCTGGATATTCAAGTTTTGAGTTAAGTGCTAGTTTTGGACTGATGTGATGAAGAAGATGTAGTAGTTAGAGATTTAGATCTAGAATTGCAACTTTATTTCTTTTACCTTCTGCAGCTATTCTGATACCTATTAGTTAAGGGATCTGGTCCGCACTTTACTGTTATTCTTGTTCAGCCAAATCATGAAAGTCTATTTTGAGTCAGTTTAGATCAGTTGATTTCTAAGTTGATTAGTTGAAAGATAGGAGTAAGTAGTCAGTTCAAGATTCCATCTAGTTTATAAATTGATCTGTTAGATAGGAGTAACTTCAAGTCATTCAGTCCAGTAGTTTAAAAGAAAAACTTAACCCCACTTTGAAGCGTGGCAGCAGCCAAATCCCAAATGTCAACAACAAATGTGAAAACCGTCATCTCTGATCGACCCTTACTTCCCTTTACTAGTTCATAGTATTGTGGGAAGGTCTTGAAAGGGGCTAGTTTCGTTCGTGTGCGTTCCCAACGACAAGTTAGATTGGCTAGGAGTTATCTTAATCAATCGATCAGTGTCTCTTGATCAGTCTGTGATGTTCTCTTCGTGCTAAAATTGCGTAAACAAACTAACAAGTTCTCGCTCTTTCAACTAATTATGAGTTGGTTAATTTTTTGTCCATTCATAAAATAGGGGTACTTGAATACTAGGCATTGTATTTACTGTATCTCACTCTTTAGTATTGAATATGATATTTTCATATAGTTTGAATGTATGCAATGATATTTTTTAGAGTGAACTTTAAAAATAGTCCCTGGACTATGAGTTTATCTCGAAAATGGTCCCTGGACTTTAAAAATATAACAAGTAGTCCTTGGAATAAGGGTTAATATAAAAAAACGGTTCTTTTGCACTGTTTCGAGATGAAAATGCCCTTTTGAGAGGTTTTGGGGGATTTGGGCAATTTGGTCTTTTTACACTTTTAACATTTTAAATCTGATATTATTTCAGTTTTGTACTAGATCTGATATTATTTCAAAATTATCATTCTTCTTCCCTTTTGTCATCCTTCACTTTGTTTCTTTATTTCAATATTAGATTTAATTTATAAAATTAAATTTTAAATTTTGATTTTTAAATATCAATAAATTTTTTTAATTAAAAATATTAATTCATGGACACTATAAATATTGATTAAAACTATTAATTTTTGTTATTTAATATAATATTCAGCTGAATTGAAGAAGTACAGAAAAATAATATTAATCATGATGGAAATATAAGGGCTATTCTATTTAGCCTTCGTTCGGTTGTTATAATTGCTTGTGATTGAATATTATGAAGTTGACTAAAAATTTTATATAGGAGTATTTTTGTTGAAATTTTCTAGTCATTTTGATTGTTTTCAAATTAATAAACGAAAATTATATTAGTCTTACATTAGGTGCATATTTATTTCAGAATAAATCGTGTTATATGATCTATTTATGATTAAAGCTATTAAATATTGATTAAAACTAAGGCGTTGTCATATCTTATTGATTAAATATTAGACACTATCAAATATTGATTATGTCTATTAATTTTTTTTATTTAATAATTTTTTTAATTAAAAGAATTTATTGATATTTAAAAATTGAAATTAAAAATTTAATTTTGTAAAATTAAATCTAATATTAAAATAAAGAAAAAAGTGAAGGATGACAAAAGGTAAGAAGAATAATAATTTTGAAATAATATCAGATATATTATAAAACTGAAATAATATCAGATTTAAAATGTTAAAAGTGTAAAAAGACAAAATTGCCCAAACCCCCCAAAACCCCTCAAAAGGGCATTTTCATCTCGAAACAGTGCAAAAGGACCGTTTTTGATATTAAGCCTTAGTCCAGGGACTACTGGTGATAAAAAATTTTAGAGTGAACTTCAAAAATGGTCCCTGGACTATGGGTTTATCTCGAAAATGGTCCCTGGACTTTAAAAATATCACCAGTAGTCCCTGGACTAAGGGTTAATATCAAAAATGATATTTTGAGACGAAAATGCCCTTTTGAGGGGTTTTGAGGGTTTGGGCAATTTGGTCTTTTTATACTTTTAACATTTTAAATCTGATATTATTTTAGTTATGTACTAAATCTGATATTATTTCAAAATTATCATTCTTCTTCCCTTTTGTCATCTTTCACTTAGTTTCTTTATTTCAATATTAGATTTAATTTTATAAAATTAAATTTTAAATTTCAGTTTTTAAATATCAATAAATTTTTTTAATTATAAAAATTATTAGTCATAATCAATATTTGATAGTGTCTAATATTTAATCAATAAGATATAACAACGTCTTAGTTTTAATCAATATTTAATAGCTTTAATCATAAATAGACAATATAACACGGTTTATTCTGAAATAAACATGTGTCTAATGTAAGACTAATATAATTTTCGTTTATTAATTTGAAAACAATCAATCAAAATGACTAGAAAATTTCAACAAAAATACTCCTATACAAAATTTTTAGTCGACTTCATAATATTCAATCACAAGCAATTATAACAACCGAACGAAGGCTAAATAGAATAGCTCTTATTTTTCCATCACGATTAATATTATTTTTCTGTACTTCTTCAATTCAGCTTAATATTATATTAAATAACAAAAATTAATAGTTTTAATCAATATTTATAGTTTCCATGAATTAATAGTTTTAATTAAAAAAATTTATTGATATTTAAAAATTGAAATTTAAAATTTAATTTTATAAAATTAAATCTAATATTGAAATAAAGAAACAAAGTGAAGGATGACAAAAGGGAAGAAAAATGATAATTTTGAAATAATATCAGATTCAGTACATAACTAAAATAATATCAGATTTAAAATGTTAAAAGTATAAAAAGACCAAATTGCCCAAACCCCTCAAAACCCCTCAAAAGGGCATTTTCGTCTCAAAATACCGTTTTTGATATTAACCCTTAGTCCAGGGACTACTGGTGATATTTTTAAAGTCCAGGGACCATTTTCGAGATAAACCTATAGTCCAGGGACCATTTTTGAAGTTCACTCAAAATTTTAAAGTCCAGGGGCCATTTTCGAGATAAACCCATAGTATAGGGACCATTTTTGAAGTTCACTCTGTTTTTTACTACCTCTGTCCCTGAAAATTTGATACAGTTTACTATTTCGGCCCGTCCCTGAAAATTTGATACACTTCACTTTTACCATTTTTGGTAGTGGACCCCATATTCCACTAACTCATTCCTACTCACATTTTATTATAAAACTAATACTTTAAAAGTAGGACCCACATCCCACCAACTTTTTCAACTCACTTTCCATCACATTTCTTAAAACCTGTGCCGGGTCAAAGTGTAGCAAATTTTGGGGGACGGAGGTAGTATTTAAGAGTGAACTACAAAAATGGTCTCTGGACTATGGGTTTATCTCGTCCATAGTCCCTAGACTTTAAAAATATCGTCAGACATCCCTGGACTAAGGGTTTATCTCGAAAATGGTCCTTTTTCACTGTTTTCAGTCGAAAATACCCTTTTGGGTGGTTTGGTCAATTTGGTCTTTTACACTTTTAACATTTTAAATATGATATTATTTCAGTTATGTACTAAATCTGATATTATTTCAAAAAATTTATTCTTCTTCCTTTTTGTCATCCTTCACTTTGTTTCTTTATTTCAATATTAGATTTATTTTTTTAAAATTAAATTTTAAATTTCAATTTTTAAATATCAATAAATTTTTTTAATTAAAACTATTAATTCATGGATACTATAAATATTGATTAAAACTATTAACTTTTGTTATTTAAAATAATATTCAGCTGAATTGAATAAGTACAGAAAAATAATATTAATCATGATAGAAAAATAAGAGCTATTCTATTTAGCCTTTGTTCGGTTGTTATAATTGCCTGTGATTGAATATTATGAAGTTGACTAAAAATTTGATACTACTAAAATTTTTATATAGAAGTATTTTTGTTGAAATTTTCTAGTAAATTTTGATTGTTTTCAAATTAATAAACGAAAATTATATTAGTCTTACATTAGATGCATATTTATTTCAGAATAAATCGTGTTATATGATCTATTTATGATTAAAGCTATTAAATATTGATTAAAACTAAGGCGTTGTCACACCTTATTGATTAAATATTAAACACTATCAAATATTGATTATGACTATTAATTTTTATTATTTAATAATTTTTATAATTAAAAAATTTATTGATATTTAAAAATTGAAATTTAAAATTTAATTTTGTAAAATTAAATCTAATATTAAAATAAAGAAACAAAGTGAAGGATGACAAAATAGAAGAAGAATGATAATTTTGAAATAATATAAGATTTAGCACATAGCTGAAATAATATCAGATTTAAAATGTTAAAAGTGTAAAAAGACCAAATTGTCTAAACCCCCAAAAGGGTATTCTCGACCTGAAAATAGTGAAAAAGAACCATTTTCGAGATAAACCCTTAGTCCAGAAAGATCTGACAATATTTTTAAAGTCCAGGGATTATGGGCGAGATAAACCCATAGTCCAGAGACCATTTTTGTAGTTCACTCTTTATTTAACTATACGATTTAATTGAAATTTACTTGTTTCGATTTTAATATTTTATTTATTTATTAACATGGTAATATGCAAAGACTTTCGTCTTCTCATATTTATATATGTCAATTTTTGAATCATTTTTTATTCATTTATCAAGATTTTTCATTAAGTTCTTCATTGTTTTTATATGATTTTTTTTCTATAATTAAAGTCCTGTATATGCATTTTAATCTTAACTATCTCGTTTAGTTATAACTCATTTAAATATTTAAATTTATAATTTAATATTAAAAAACAATCAACCGCATCCAAAATTAAATTGAGCTACAAGTCATTTTGAGAATTAAATTTATAATTTTAATGTTTATAATTAGAGTGAACTATAAAATTGGACCTGTGTACGGGGTGCGAACGATAGACACTTCTATATCTCAAAAATATCGCCACACACCTCTATGTCTGGACCAAATATTATTTCAAGGACTATTTCACTTTTCACGGACTTTAAAACCTCTTTTCCACTTAAATTTAAGAAAAACGCCACTAAGGGCATTCTGGCCTTTCAAAAACTAAGGGGTACCATACACGATATTGTAATGTTGTTATAGAAGTACCTCAAATGAAATTTTAATATTTTATTGATACCTGAAACAATATACTCCCTCCGTTCCAAAGTAATATAGAGGCTTTTCGTTTTGAGCTCTCATTTTGAAAATATGATAATAAATAGTTAAAGAGGGGAAAGAGTAAAGTAAGAGATAGAATAATGTAGTGATGAGTCTTATCTACAATATTCTCTCTCTTACTTTACTCTTTCTCCAGTTTAACTATTTATTATTATTTTTTCAAAATGAGTGCTCAAACGAAATGCCTCTGTTACTATAGAACGGAGGGAGTAAAATTTAACACTTTAATTTCAAGGATGTAACTTGTCTTCATGTCTACACGTTGCACATAATAGATAATAAAATAATAAATTATTATTTTTTTTTAAAGTTGATTCGTCTTCGTCATCTCCAACGAGGACATCCATTTTTTACCTTTGCAATTTTGATACCAAAATCCAGTTCAGCCTCTTCTACCTATCTAATTTTAATTATTTATTTTCCAACAATATTAACTTGGTGAGGGCTAAAGAAATTTTTTGATAATTTCCAAAATGAAGTAGAAAAAAAATTCTCGAGAGGGCTCAAGCCCTCCATCGAGAGAGAGAGAAGAAGTAAACAGTCCTTTTTATTGGGTGTGAAGTTCAGAAGAAAAGACAATAGACAGAAGTGGCAGACCCCTAGAAAAGAAATGGATCCAGGTTAAAGACTAAAAAACCTTTCTAGTGGCATTTCGGTTAAATTCAAGTGAAAAAGGGCTTAAAAGTCTGTGAATAGTGAAAAATCTTTCAAATTGCATTAGATCCATACATAGAGGTGTGTGGTGATATTTTTTAAACATATAAGTGTCTGGGTTTGAACCCTATACATAGGTCCTAAATTTATCGTTTACTCTTATAATTAATATATTTAAGAATATCATAGTAATTTTCATATTTATTTTTATTTTCTAAATATTTAAGTGAATAGAGCAAGATAATTTAATATAAGGCGATTCTGAAAATAAAGTAAAAAATATCATGTATCAAACTATATAAAAATATCATAATCAATACTAAAGAGTGAAATAGAGTAAATATCATACCCATATTCAGGAACCCCAATTTTATGAATGGACAAAATTGCCTTCCATGCCTTGGAGGCATTTTCGGTTGAAAAATAAGGTGAATAGTGAAAAGGTACCACAAATAAGATTACCACTTGGTTCAGAGACTACCCATGACATTTTTAAATTCTTGGGACTATTGATACACTCGGATTTTGCATTGTTTTAATGTCATTATTTGGTTCGTTTTGAGTGTCAAAGTTGCATACATGTCTATTACTTGCATATTTGATCTATTTTGGTATTTTGAAGTGTTTTGTGAGAAATGTGCAAACGAGACTCATCTCGCGTACGATTCAATATAATAGCAATCCTAGCACCGCTAGATATTAATCACCACTACCCAATATATCAGGATTATTGGGTTACGAAAAACCCGCATTATTTGATAAGTCAAAGTTATGCATAATCAATATCGTATGCTCAATGTTAACCTACATTGATTAAGAAACAAATATTTATCAAGACTTCGCCTTGCAGTAGATAGCACAAAGACAAGTCTTGCTGTTAGATCCGTTCAGTGCTTTACCACACCAATGTCATCTTATTTCAGTAAGGCTTAAAAATATGCGGACTGACATTGCAACCTTTCATGATGGATAGTCTAATTCCATCTAGGTCGTGAAATTCTTCTTTTTCTTTGTATAGAACTGACCGTGTTACCTTAAAGTGGACGCCGTCCACAACCGGTCTACTAAAACAGAGACTTAGACTTTGTTAAGTTAACTTATATATTTAAACATGCAATTAACATTCATTAAATGTAAAACATAACAACATTATGACAAAAATAATCTGTTTTATTCATTGGAAAATAAAATAAGAGTTTTACAGTATTCAATCACTCGAAACGTGATTTCTAGTATACAAACTCTAATCGATGTAAATTTAATGGACTCTAATTTTGTCAATATTTGATGCTGTGATATTTGTGGTGAATGATTGGGTGCTAGTTATGTTATGATTTTTTGGATTTTTTAATATTTATTTAATTTTGGTTTGGTTCGGTTTTTACAGTCTAGTTTTCGGTATTTTTGGTTAATTCAATTCGGTTCATTTTCAATATAAAAATAATAATTATTCGAGCATAAAACCAAACTTAAAACTGAATGGCGACCTTTATCTACAATCAATGGCTTTTATAAGTGTAAATTTTTTTTAAAATATGAATTTCGACTTCCATGTCATACACAATTTCTCCAAATACAAATAAATTGAACAATTAAAAAAAATATTAAAGTTATGATATAATTAGATACTCCCTTCATTCTATAGTAATAGAAGCATTTCATTCTGTCACGAATATTAAGAAAAGATGTGTAATGTATTAAATAAAAAGATAATATTAGTGTTCATATTATTAGTAAGAGAGAAGGGAAAAAAAGTAAGAGAGAAGTTAAAAACTTTCCTTTTTTAAATGTGTTTTATTTTTTATGAACATCCAAAATAGATAAATGTACTCTATTTTTTATACACGGAGGGAATAGTATTTTTTTTTAATTAGCTCTAAAGTAAACATAATTACCTAAATATTGTTGTATATTTCACATTGTTCAGCTATCTTGCGGGTTGAAAAAAGTGTGAGATATTGTAAGTGTATCCAAAGTCGTACAAGTACAAAGTTTTGTTCTATGAGCATCCACAGTGGCAATAGGTTAGCCATAGGCCAGCCACTTTCTCTTCCTGCCACGTCATCAGTACTAAAAATCCACCTGCCACATCATCATTTTAATCAAATTGGCTAGCCTAAGGCCAGCCACAGGCTAGCTGCAATAAAAATATTTCAAAAACAACTACATTTACGGAATTAAATTTACGATAAATTACAGAATTAAATTTACGAGACATATACGGGAAAATTTATTTATTTCATTTAAATAAAAAACAGATACATAGATAAAAAAAAGTACATAATTAAAAAAAAAAAACCGAGCTTCCACACACGAGCCCCGCCTCTCTCTACTCCTCATCGCCGTCGCCGCCGCCCCCCGGGACCTCCACATCGGTGGCATCTGAGCCCGCATCTGAGCCCCCCATCTGTGCCCTCGCGGCATCCAAATCGACTCGCATGCTCTCGAGCATCGAGTGAAGAAAACTCTTCTCCGTGGGGTCAGTGGCGGCCCTCCAATCTTGGAAGACCGTGTACATCTGCTCCCGCGTTTTTTGACGCAAGATGAAGGTGTACGCGGGTGGGGGGGCAGGGGGGCGGGGGCTGCCGACTGGACCTCCTGGGGCGATAGGGGGGAGGATCCCCTCGCTGCCCGTTGCGCCCGCTTTTGGCCAACCGGGCGAGTGCGGCGAGCAAACGATGGAGGGGACGGAAACTCCTCAGCATCCGGGGGGAGGTCGTGGGAACCGCCGCTGCTGCCGCTGTAATCGCCGGAATAGTTCAGCTTCTGCTTCTTCGGCCACCGAGCGTCGACCCCCGCCTGGAACTTCTCGGAGTCCTTCAGCACCGGATAGCAGTTCCAGAAGGTGAACTCATTATAAACCCACGGCTTGGGACTGACTTTCCGCTATCCTCCGGCAGTCCTCCTCAGTCTTCCAACTAGTCATCATGCGGAGGGCGTTGGCGTACAACCCCGAAAATCGGCCGACCGCAGCCCTATTGCGTTCCCACCCCTTCCGGCACTCCTCCCCGCTGCCCACTAGTCATCATGCGGAGGTGCGGGCAGTACCTCTTGTAGGCTGCTCTAATCTTAGCCCACATGTTGACGATCCTCTGGTTGTTCGCAACCAGCGGATCGTCGCAAACCGACAACCACGCCTTGGCCAGGGCGACGTACTCCTTTTCCGTCCACTTCCTCCGTGTTGGGGTGTCGTCAACAGCCGGCTGCGACGACTTGCCGACCACCTTGCTCTTCCCCTTGCTCTTCTTCTTCGGCGCGGCCCGACTACCCCCCCTACTCCCCCCGCCGGAACGGCAGTGTCCACCTCCCCGATATCGATCCCCAGCTCATGTAATGAGAAACAGTTATCCCCAGTGAACTGCGTCTCCACTGGGGTCGACGTGTGTGACGAAGCCGTCAAAAAATCAAGAGTGGGATGATAGACTGTGTCCCCCCCGGTGACCCCTGCATACCGGGCTGCATCCCTCCCTGCCATACCGGCATCATCCCCATCATCTGTTGTAGCATCTGGGGCATACCTCCCCACCCTGTGTTGCCTGCCCCTCGCCCGGCACCCCCCCTGCAACCCCCCCCCCCCCCCGCACGCCCGCCATCAACCCCATCAACTATTGTCAAGGTTGTTGTATCCTTGGCCCATCTGCCCCCATCCAGATCCCACGGGTACCGTGGGAGTCTGAGATCCGCTCGTCGCCGGACTGAACTCGTTGTTGTTGTCCATCGCTCGATATTGCTCTTGTACAGAAATTTAGAGAGAGAGAAAACTCGTTAAAACAAGTGGTGCAAATGAAAATGAAACTAAAATCGTGTATATATAGTGTTTCAAAAATTTTCAAAAATAAAAAATAAAAAATTGCGTTGGCCGATCGCTCGCCGATCACGTGCCTGCAATAGCGGCCAACGCTCGTAAATCGGCGTGCGCTCGCCTATTTTCTCGCCGAAAAGGCGCTGGCCGATTCCAATGGTTCGGCTAGCCGACCGGCTAGCGACGCGAATCGGCTAGCCGGTGCGCTTGCCGCCATTGTGGATGCTCTTTGTTATACAATAAATTGAACTCCATCTGTCACCCGTTACTTGTCCACTTTTGTTGTTTTCGTCCATTTCTCATTAATTGCCTATTTTCACTTTTTGTCATAAATAGTAAGTAGGCTCCACATTTCACTAACTATTTCACTCACATTTTATTATAAAACTAATATAAAAAAAAGTGAGATTCATAATCCACTGACTTTTTTAACTAATTTACTTTTATATTTTTTAATATTCATACTAAAACCAAAGTGGACAATTATTGGGGGACAGAGTAATTAAACATATCTGTTTTGTTTAAAATTAGTGGATCAACCACTACACTAGTTATGTGACAAATAAGTGCTTGATTTGTATCTTGGCTTAAACCAACATTAACGATTACGATTATTTTACACAGTTGCGACAAAAGGCCTAACATAGTAGGACAAAACATTTTATGAAAACACAGCTGTGTCTTCTGATTTGATATATCTTTATACGTGTTGTTTGATTCCATATTAAAATAATTTAATAAAAGTTAAATTTTCTTTTGGCTTTCTTCAAAAGTTGTATTCACACATAACCACTATACTTTATTTTTACAAACAACAGAAAATGAAGAGAAAAATTTATAGGGAAAAAATATTGTGAACTATAAAATACTAGAATTTTAAGTTCGGAATATAAAGGATGACTAAATGCATGATGATCCATATTACACAAATCTGGTTGATTAGAATAAATCTTCTTTTTCTTTTTTAACAATGGCTTTGATCTAATTACAATCAAACTCTGGTACATCTACAGCTTAAAACAATGGCTTTCAAGTACGTGGAAAGTTTAGCAAACAATTCGCCTCAAGTATCAAGATTCATGTTAATTTTATTTCAATTCAATGATACTTTATAAAATTCTAATATTTCGATTGTGCTTGTACACATTTTGAGCCACTCTTCCGACTAATAACAATGGAAATTACACCCCTATCTTCAGTCATATTTTGTAAAAGGAGTTCAAATCGAATTTTATTAGAATATTAATATATTGGATACACTTTTTGAGAACAGATTGAAATAATTGCTGATATGTTTCTCTAAAGAGAATTAAACAATTCGATCGGGAAAATAATTCTAACATCCATTATTGGGAGATTAGATATCGCAATGCATGATGCGGTCGAAATTGGTGGGCGAAGAATAAAACTTTATTAATAGGAAAATGGTCGCATATTGGTCAACTAACTATAACAATTTTTCACTTCAAAATACTTCCCCCATTCCAATAAAAATAAAATACTGATTTATGATACAAGATTTTATATAATAAAATTTTGTGAATTAATGAAAAGAGATAAAAAAAAAGAAGTAAAAATAGAGTTATTTCTATTTTAAGAAATGTTTTATTTTTAATGGGACAACTAAAAAATAAAAAAAACGTTTCATTTTTATTGGAACAGATGGAATATATGTTAGTCTTATGCCATCAAATATTATTAATCCGTTTACTTCAGTCTGCATTACTCACATGGCACCAAATGGAATATTTGGTATGATCAATAATTCCTAAGAACTACATCACTTATCATTTTGGCACCAAATGGAATATTTGGTATGATCAATAATTCCTAAGAACTACATCACTTATCATTTTTTTCACTTATAAGTTATAAATATGCTCCTTAGTCCAAACACTCTATAGAAGGCAACGGGTGACATTATTGGATAACTAATGAAAATGGGAACTTTCGGATTTGATATGAGTTTAATGTCGCGTGGACAGATTTCAAATTTTTGGGAGACGTGACATTCGTAAATAATTTGGAAAACTTTACATCGCACCAATGGATACCTTTTTAGATGTCTCATTCCACGTTAAATGTCGCAATTTATATGTGGTGTAAAAAAAATACATGGGCTAGAAGCCAATTGCACTAAAGATAACAACTTTATATAACTTATCTACATTACGTTATTAAATGAAAACATAGATCAACGTAAGTAGAGGAAGTAAGAAAAAAAAATAATTGACGAATTGATGCGGTAATTTATTTTTCGTATTGCTTACTTTGCTCCTAACATTGTTTAGTAATTCCCTATATAAAAGGCGTGTATTTAAATGTGAAATACTCCATAACTCAGTACAATCAAAATTGTCTCCTAGTTTGTTTTTTATGGCATCAATTCCATTTAACATTATATCAGAGCAATCGAATGTTACAACCTTAGAATCGAATTTATCATATTCACCTAAACCTTTCTCAGACATATTTACCAAAGAAACCAGCCCTTTATAAAAAATGAGATATAAAAAACCAATGAAATAGAAAACCATGGTAGAGAGGAGTGTTCATGAATCTCTAACAATTCACCAACTAACAAGCCTCTTAATAATTGGCCTCGGAACCCAAATTGAAGGCAATTCTAATTTATAACTATTTCAAATTTAAATTAGACCTATGTCCCCAAACTGCAGCGTTACGCGCTACCATTTTCCACCCGCGTCCAATTTAATTATCGAAGACTTGCATCTTCTTTTCGACCAATGATGTGACGCAATTCCATACCCCACAAGACAATTCCTACTAAAAAAAAAAAAAAAAAAAAAAAAAACTACTTTCACTTCACTATGAAACTAATATAACTCTGAAAATTCTTAATTTTCCTGTTTCATGATAAAAATGATTAAAAAAAAATTCTTACTCGATTCTTTCTAAATTACAAAAGAAAAATATCCCATATATATCCTATGTCTTAAAAAATAGAAATTCTTTCATTTTTGGTATATCTCCTAAAAATAGAAACATTTCTTTTTAGGAAAAATTTTTCTCTTTAATAAAGTGGGTACCATTTTCCAATAACATTTTTTTTTCTTGTCTCTCTTTTACTTTACAAATTTTGCATTAAAACCAGTGCCGTTTCAAATATTTCTATCTTTGGGAAACGGAAGGAGTATGCTAAAATGATAATAAATTACGCAAAATAAGAATAGGAAAACAGTAATCTCGTGCTATGTTGGCATGAGATATTCCCCTCCCAAAATATTACCTCCGTCCTAAAAAAAATAGACACAGTTGTAAATGATATGGATTTTAATATACGATTGGTAGAGTACGAGAGAAGTGAGAAAAAGTAAAAAAGAAATGAAAAAGGTAGTGGAAGTAATGTCAGTGAATTGTGAAGTCCACAATATTAGTGGTGTGTAATTTGTTAATAGTAAATGTTAGTAATGCTTTTTCGTTTCACAATAAAAGTCTACTTTTGTCATTTTAGTCCGTCAGAGTCCACTTTTACTTTTACTGTAATGATTAAGTAGGCTCCACATTCCACTTACATTTCATTATAAAACTAATATACTACTCCCCCGTCCCATAAAAGATGTCACACTTTCCTTTTTAGTTTGTCCCACAAAAGATGTCACATTTTCTTTTTTGGAAAAAGTTCTCTCTCACATGAATATAAAAATTATATATTCTCTCTCCATTTAACACACAAAACAAAACCTCCAAAAATCTCGTGCCGTCCCACAAATGTGACATCTTTTGTGGGACGGAGGGAGGGGTATATAAAAGTGTGACTCATACTCCACTAACTTTTTTAACTTACACTTCTTCAAATTTTTTAACTCTTTGTCAAGTACTCCCTCCGTCCCGGATAATTCGGGTCACTTTGACCGGGCACGAATTTTAAGAATTGTAATGAAAAGTGAGTTGAAAAAGTTAGTGGAATGTGGGTCCTACTTTTATATATTAGTTTTATAATAAAATGTAAGTATGAATGAGTTAAGTGGAATATGGGGTCCACTACTAAAAATGGTAAAAGTGAAGTGAGACAAATTTTGTGGAATAGACCGAAATGGAAAACTAGGACGAATTACCTGGGACGAAAGGAGTAAAAAATAGAGCACATTCATTTATGGAAAGTTTTCAACAAATAATAACCCTACACATCATTCCATTAAAACTACTTCTCACTTACTTTTTCTCTTTCTCTTTTACTTTTTTTCCCTTCGCTCTTACTTTACTAATTTTTTCCATTAAAACCCGTGTCATACACCAATTGTTCTATTTTTTGTGGACGGATGGAGTATTTAACTACTCCCTCCGTTCCATAGTAGTGGAGGCATTTCTTTTCGGCACGGAGATTAAGAAAAAGTTGTGTTAGGTGAGTTAAGTAAATGAAGAATAAAATAAGAAATGAAAAAGGTAGAGAGATGTAGAGAGAATAAAGTAAGAGAGAGTAAAATAGGTGGGAAGAAATGTGTTGACTTTTACCAAAAAAGGAAATGACTCTACTGCTATGGAACATACCCAAAATGGCAAAATTACTCTACTACTATGGAACGGAGGGAGTAATATCTAAATGTTAAACCGAAAGTAGGGCTTGGTTATTTAGATTTCGATTCACTGCCTAATCCATAATGTGAGTAAGCTGATCAGAAGTTAAAGTTGAAGAAGTATATAAGTATATTGTTGAAAAAACAGCACCCTGAGGAAGGACAAAGATTTCTTATCTTTTCTGAGCATAAATATACAGACATGGATGTGGTTATATAATAGACACACACTAGTGGAGTTATAAGCGGTCTAGATCATGCATGTGCGGTCCCATATAAGAAGTGGAGACTTACGCAGAGGGTTTGTCGCAACTTCCCCGAATATTACCACATCCTAATTTACTAGCACTACATATATATACTCAATCAAATTCGAAATCAATTCAAAAAGAAGGCAACACCATCACTCTACTCCTTTCTAACTCTCTACCATTAATGGCAACCAACGACGACCCTTGGATGCAGAAAAAGCTGGAGGCTCCAATGCCGTTGATCGGCATGTACGTCGCTTTCGCCTCCCTAGCCTGCTCCTTGCTAATCTCCGCCGATCTCCTCCACGCCTTCCGCTCCAAGAAGCTCTGGTTCCCCTCCTACTTCTTCTCCCTCAACGCCACCTCCCTCGCCCTCCTCTCCGTCGCTCTCAAGCTCCCCGTGGACCTCACCACCAGCATGACCGCCCTCACCGACCGCCTCGCCAAGATCAGCAGCCTCTCCCTCCTCTCCACCTCCATCGCCAACTTCCTCCCCTCCCTCGGTTCCATGTCCGACTCCGACATTCTCCTCAACGTCACCGCACTCACCATCCTCATCCTCACCGTCGTCGCTGACGTCTGCATCCAGGTCGTGGGGACGCGGTCGTTCCTCCACCACCGCGTCCTCTTCCCTGAAGAGATCCTCGCGCTCAGCCTCATGCTCCTCCTCCTCCTCATTCTCGTCTCCACTTCTATAATGGTACTCACCACTAAGAAATGCCTCGAGGCCAAGTACCACGAGAAGCACACCTTCGCCTCCACCGCCGCCGCCCCAGATTTGGGCGTTGAGAAGCTTAGGAATTTTGTGAACAAGTATTGGGTGATGGCGGAGACTAGCTGCCCTCAGTTTGTCATCGCGCGCTCCTCCTCCTGCGCTGCTGCTGGCGTTATCTGTGTCGCCAACGCGCTTACCCTGGCGCAGGCTATTGTGCGCACAGGGATGGCGCGTCGCAGCCTCAGCCTCACCAATTCCAGCTACGGCTGCTCCACGGAATGGATTCTTCTAGTGCAGACCATCGGGGTTATTTTTGGCACAATCTCCACTTCATTCAGATGGTTCACAGCCGTCCGATTCAGATGCTCTGCCAAAAGCTTAGCGCGCGAGTTCAGAGTCGAGGACTATTGGACTCGGAAGCTTCTAGAAATCCAAGCAAGTCCGATACATCCATTCATCACAAACCACAAATGCAGAAGGTTGGTCTACAACGCTAGAGGATTCGTTGTGAACATCATTCTCAGAGCTCAAATGCTTATTGTTCTGTTCAACAAGCTAGTTTTAGTGATCTCGTGCTGCATACTTGGCTCCGTCATCAATATCTTTCAGCAATTGACTACTGATTCTGGTGCAAGCCGTGATATTTTACAAAACGTGAGGCCGAATTCTCTGCGGCTCGAGGGAGAGGCGGATTTTCCGGACTACATGCTGCAGAGCATCCCCAAACAGATGGATGAAGTTCTAGAAGCGTCTAGAAGGAAGAAGCCTTGTAGGCTAATCGAACTCTTGCGCGGTTCGACCTTCAAAGGCGTGGCTGAACTCGAAAGCCTTGGTGTTCCAAGCATACATGGGAAAGAGCCGAAGAGCTGCTGGTCTCTTGCAGTGGTAACACTCACAAGCATCGCCGTCGCCATCCCTAATGTCGAGAAAAGCAAGGTCGATCAGCTGGTAGAAGACGTAAGAGACGGCCTCTTCTTTGTGAAGATTGTGGAAGAGACCTTTTACAGTGATGAAGAGTGGAAGAATATAAGGAAAGCTGGTGATCTATGGCTGAGAGTCGATTTATTCCGGAAATGGCAAGAAATTGATCTTGCTGATATCTGTTTAAGCAGTCCAAACTCCAAGCACGCGCTGCAGAAGCTAGCGCGTGAGAGCGAGAAGATCGCGTCTGGTTTGAAAACAGACGTGCCGGATTGCCCCATGTTCAACCCTTGGAACTGGAAGCCTCGGATCATAGCGGCCAACGCAATGTACAGGATCAGCAGCACGGTTTTGGAGGGGTACTGTGACGAAGAAAAAGCGATGGGAGATGAGGAAGTGTTTGTTCAGTTGAGTAGAATGATTGCAGACGTTTTAGCCGCGTGTGTGACCAATTTGAGGCGAGTGATTGTGAACAAGTGTCACGTGAAGGCGATTGAGGAGAGAGAGAGGAGCGTGCGGCAGGCTGCTCTTCTGTTGGGGAGAAGTGAAGAGATTCTGGATTTTCTAGCTGATCGCGATCTTCCCGCGGGTTTGAGTGAGCTTTCTGCTCCGTATATTGAGGAATGGCGAGGGGCGATGTTACTGGAGATGGAGATGATGAGTTCGGATGCCATCACGCCATCCTGCATTGGCACAGCGTCTTCGGAAGGGAGAGGGAGTTGCTCTTCCAGTGGAGCTGTCATGTTAATGGAGCATTTGAAGAGAAGTTTTCCACCTAGGAATCTTGAGTTTTAAATGTAGGAGATTATGAGTTGTTGTGATTTGATTATTTTTGTGTAGAAACATGAAGAGACATTATTGGTTCATGTTCAAGGCTTGCAATGGGAATGAATGTACATGAAAATTGATATACATTTATGACTATAACAACAAAATGGTTGTGAGCAATTACTCCTCAATGTTGATGGTTACATGATTTTCATGTGGATTATCCCTGTTTAAGGCTGTCATTCTTCAATATGAGCTTCCTGATGAGGGGCCAAGACGGGAGTTCTCGTGCTGTAGCAGTGCAATGATCTCTTCCGTTTCAGCCAGATATCGTGCTGCTCTGCTCACGCCTCTCTCCCTATACTCAATAGCACTGTGGTGACACTTGATGGTGTGATTGCACGTGACAGATTTGTGAGACACGCAGCCAGTATATCCGCAATCATCACTGATAATGTCTCAAACACTTGCTCATCTGTTTTTACCACCTACATGATTGAGCAGAACTGTTTTGCTCACCCGGTACAATGAGTTGGCTGCGATGACCAGTAAACGCGGTTTTGCAAGAACCTATATTTTGGATCTCTTGAACTCGAGGACTCTTGTTTCTGATTGTTCATGAATTTTTCCTAGAAATATGTAGTTGGATAAAAATATAGATGCAAGCCTCTGGAAGAAAAGTTTAAGTGATCAGAATCAAATATGTATGGGGAAAGAATCATCAAAACATATTAATCGATCCTTAAATATAAACAGTCAAGGGTCTTCCATCCTCCCTTCCATGTTCTAGTACAAATTCAAGTCAATTCATTCATATCCTTATTTATCAGAATAAATAATGTAGGATTCAGCTTTGCTAAAATGAAAATAAGTCCATGATGCCTCTCTAAAATACATATTTTGTAGACTGACCCCTTAAAGTTGCACTGAAAAGCATAGTTTGCCTTGCACCTGGTAGAGACATCTCGACTGCTGAACAATCCTGTGCACTGGGCATTCGAATCCCATGTCGAGCATCCTGTCAGCTTAGTCCAATTCCAAATACTTGACATTTTTAAGGGACACTGAGGTAATGAAGGAAGCTGATGAGCTGCACTTATTTCTTGCTTCAAACAGTAACACCCGACTTTTTCCTACCATTTTAGTGGAGCTCAAAAGAACGTCAAGAGCTAATTGAACGATTTTTTTTCTTATGTTCTTCTCGTCAATTAATAGAGTTATTATCAAGAGCCGTAAGTACTCGACTATGCGGCATATAATTGGAAAAAAAAAACAAGATGGGTATTGGATGTTTATGGTCGATCAAGAGAATTTTGTTTTGTGAAAATAGACGAGTACAATGCTCTGTGTTTGCTTTTGTTCGAGGAAACATGATCGAATGAAGATAGACGTGTTTGTTTTGTTGATCAAGTAATATAAGTACGAACTTGGGCCGATAAAGATCAAAGTCCAAGTATTTACAATTTGAGCGTAATTGCTCAAAGTCCAATTTCTCTCCTTCACCGTGGATTCTGTCATTCTGCCGTTGCAAGCGACTCTTCACAATCTGCAATCATACCAATTCCAACAGTTACAATCAGTATATCCGTTACACCCATCTTCCATAGTCTCCATGACTATGTAACACCCCTATTAGTTTAGTGATGGATCAAATGGTGAAATTAAATTTTAAATTCTAGAAATCAAAAGGTAAACACGAATCACAATTTTATATTGTATATCAACCATCAAGTTATTTACTATCAAAACTATTCATCTATATCACACTATTATTTTGACACAATCCGTTATATTGCTAACTATTTAAGTTGATAACTCTATTAACTTGTCAATACAATGTATTAAAAATGTCAGCACGGTGACATCAAACTATCAACACATTATATTAAAGTTCAATAAAATTATATGTTGACATTTTAATATCATCGTGTTAATATTTTTAATACACTGTATTGATGAGTTAGCAAATTAGCAATTTAAGAAAGTTAGCAATTGATCACACCCCTAGCATCTTATATGTCTTACATCATCAAGATAAATAAACATTTCATGTTTACATAAGATCATATATATGACACCCGCAATTTTTGGGCAATACTCCCTCCGTCCTCCATAATTTGTCACCATTTGACCCGACATGGGTTTTAAGAAATGTAGTAGAAAGAAGGTTGAAAAAGTTGGGGCATGTGGGTCCTATTTATATATATTAGTTTTATAATAAAATGTGAGTGGAAATGAGTTGGTGAAATATGAGGTCCACTACAAAAAATGAAAAAAATGAAAGGTGACAAATTTTCAGGGACGGACGAAAATAGAAATAAATGACAAATTTTCAGGGAGAGGGAGTAATTTTTTTAATGCGATATGGTGATTAAAATGGAACTTCTAAAAATACTTCATTCGTCTCATAAAGGGTAAGTAGACCCCACATTCCACTAACTCACTCTACTCACATTTTATTACTAAACCAATATAAAAAATTGGGTCTCATATTCCACTAATTTTTCAAACCCATTAGGGAGTAATATTTAAACTTCCGCACATCCGTCGATAGCTGACTGAACGAAATAACAATCAAACTAAGAAGGGACAAACTCGGTTATATTAAGATAGAGTGAATGAAATAAATACTCTCTTTGTCCCTATGTAGTAGATGCATTTCTTTTCGGTTACGAGATTTAAGAAAAAATATTTTAAATTAGTTATGTCAAAGGAGAATAAAGTAGAAAGGAAAAGATAGAGAGATGAAGAGAGAGTAAAGTAAGAAAATGTAAAGTACTTTTTGCAAAATAAAAAAGGAAATGAGTGAACTACAGTCAGTGGGACAACCCAAAAAAGATTACAACTTAGCTACAAAGGGATGGAGGGAATATGAAATAAGAAACCACTCAGCTACAGGGGAACGGAGGGAGTACGAAATAAGAAACCTAACGTAGGAGGCATATACCAATCGTCCAATTTTAAACTCACCAAGCTAACCCAGATCACTTAGGAGCTTCTTGGTATGATGGAATGGAAGGGTGGAATTGAATGTGATTCATACTTCTATTCTATTCATTTGCTTGGTGTGATGGAATGAATGAGTGAATGGATAAAAATGCAAAGGAAATCCAAGGAAATTGACATTTTATTCATATCTTCATTCCATTCCACCTTCATTCCATTCCATCATACCAAGCATGCCTTACAATGTCGATATATATAAGCTACTGAGATAAATCAAATCAAAATAACAACCGCCGAGATGTTTGCCCCGTCCCTCTCTTGCCGCTAACCCACCATATCCTCTACAATATCTTTAGGATTTCTTGACCAAACGGTCCGCTGCTCTCCTCGCCTATAGACTCGCCACTCTGTATCAATGAACTACCGCTGCTGATTACTTTTTAACCATAAGTTTTTCATTTTTTTAACATTATTTATCCTCTTTTTTCCCACTTTGGAGTCGAAATGTCCAATATTGACATTTCCATGTAATGCACCTAAGGTAGGTAAATTTTTTCACACTTAAACTACTCACTCACACTTGGATTTGAAATAGGCAAAACAAGTTGGGTGATTATATATAAAGAAAAGTTAAAGAACCCATGCAGTCTATATGAGGACTATTTCTTCTAATTTGATATCCTAAATCCTAATGTATTTAGATGCAGTGGATAATGAACATAATAAACGATTTATTCTGATTGCAACTAGCTTCGATTATATGCATATATATGCATCATTTATAGTCATACTTGTATTATCTAGTACTCCCTCCATTGACCATCAAGGAAAAATAATCTTGCGGCCACTATAATTTCACACATTTTCTCGTTTTGGAATGTTCGCCATAAAGGACTATTTTGTTTCTTTTTTTATTTTTAGTAAGTAGGACTCGTACTCCACTGACTCATTACATATGAATTATGAAATTGATAATTCATCTGTCCCTTTAAAATAGACCATATTTATCATTTTGGGATGTCCTTTAAATATAGATCAATTCTATTTTAAAAAATACTTTTATCTCTCTAATGAGATGTGTCCCATTCTCCACTAAACAATACTCCAATAACTCTCTCTTTCTTTCTCTCACACTTTACCAATTATGCATTAAAATCTATGTCGTTTCAAATATTGCCTATTTATTCAAGGATAGATGGAGTATATAAAAGTGAGATCAACATTCCACGAAATTTTTTTACTCATTTTCTTCATAAATTCAAATAATTTCTTAAAACATTGCCTAGTCAAAGTGTGTCTTTAATCGGCAAATGAAAGTAGTCTCATTTTGCCATTTTGAGATGTCCAAAAAAAATTAATCTCATTCTTAAAAATGAAAAATTTCTCTTTTATACTGTATCCACTTTTTCAACCATCTTTCTTATATTCATATTTTCTCTTTCTCATTTTATTAATTTCTCATTAAAGTTGATGGTCTTAAAATGAGAGTATTTTGTAGTTGAAGGGAGTATTATTTACCATATCCTTAGATTTCCTCAAAATTCAACACGTCAATCCCATAACTGACACCTGGAGCGAGCGTGGCACCTTATGAAGCTACTTAAACCGGGCGCGGTACAAGAAATGAGCAATCAAAACATCTTTGGGCGGTTGGAGAGATGGAGAAGAAGCAAGAAGAGGAAAAGAAGAAAAACTTAGAAGGGCTTCCAGTTGAGACAAGCCCATATACCCAGTACAAAGACTTGGATGAATACAAGAAACAAGGTTATGGCGCCGAGGGCCATCTCCACCCCAATCCTGGCCGTGGAGCCGCCGCATCCACCGACGCTCCGACAGCCACCGCTGATGATCCCAACAAGAAACCCTCCTCCACCGGTACCACGAACAGCCAAGGCTTCCTTTAGTGTTGTTTTGATTTTCTTCTATTTACCAATAATTATGTACCTATGCGTTATTTGTTTTATGAAATAAATTTATAATATGTGTTCCTGTTATTTCACCGGGCCTATACTATTTATATAGAGTATTTTATTGGATGGATTTATTTGGTTGTTGAATTTATTTAACCCATTAAATTGTCTTGAAATTACCCACCCTTTGTATACTTATTACCACATATAGTACTATATTAACTAATCCATTAAATTGAAAGGAATTTATAAATTATTAACACTACTTTGAATGTTGTTATACAAATTGGTTTGTGTTTTAATTTTACAAATCACTACTATACCTATCAAAATGGATATCGGGTATCTGAATATGAAAAAAAGTCGAGTAATTGGATATCCGAAATCCGATTTTTCGGGTCTCGGATCGGGATCGGATATTGAGAATTTTGGATTTTCGGATACTAATAAATAGTGTTTTAATTATAATTTGCATATTCTTACTTATTAACAGACCCAAATTGGAAATATGTCGCTTTGTATAATGATAATAATTTCTAATTACTAATATATTAGTTTTAATTTTTAAAGTTTTAGTTAGGGATGTCAGTGTAGTTCGCAATCCGTGGGCTGGCTCGAATAGCCCGTCAAATTTCTAGAATTAGGGCTGGAAATTTCTAATCTGATTAGCCTGCACCCGATTAACCCGCAACCTGTTAGGGCCAGACCCGAAAATCCGATGGGCTGGCCCGAAAACTCGTTAAAATTTCTACTCCCTTCGTCCCACTTTAGAAGTCCCGGTTTACCATTTTTGGGTGTCCACTTTAGGAGTTCCGGTTGGAATATTCCACAAATGGTATTAGGCCCCACGTTCCACTAACCTTTTTCCACTCACATTTTATTATAAAACTAATATAAAAAAGTATGACCCACATTCCACTATTTTTTTCATCAACTTTCCTTTACATTTCTTAAAACTCGTGTCGAACTCAACCGGGACTCCTAAAGTGGGACGGAGGTGTTGGGACTACCGCAGCGGAAGACACGGAAAATAAACAGGTTATTAACGGATCTGTTTAGGTGAATATGCATTCGATTCCAATTTCATGCAATAAACTAGATCTATAGATAAAATACATCAAATAGACACATAATCATGCTTATTGATGTAGATATTGATTGTTACCTCTTGATCCATCAAAGGATCGACGTTGCTAGCTGCACCACCCGGAGTTCTTTGGTTGATCGACCACGAATCTTCAATTCTATTCCATTGTCCTTGATAATTCATCTGTGTGGACGGATCTTGAATGATCAACAATAGCTTTGGTGAGATCTAGGAAGAACACCACACAAACACAAGATTGTCTTGATCTAATCCTATGAATTAGGATTATACAAGAACAAAAATCAAAACCCTAATCTCTCTTGTGCTATGGCATGAAAATCGAGACCAAGAGAGAGAGGAAAAGCTGGCGACGGCAGCTATGGTTTGTGGAGGAGTTGTGAATTGTGTCAGTCGTGTGCTAGGGTTTCCACATCTCATCACTATTTATAAAGACTTATTGGGCTAGAATGAGGATCCATGGAATGACTTAGATGTTGGGCTCCCCCATTAGATAAATATCTAATTAAATTAAATGACCCATGATTTAATATATTATCAATGGAATATTATTTTGTTCCACTAAAGAATAATATTGCACTCTCATCTAAATCACCAAATTACAAATAACTTGGATCCATTTTATTTTACAATATTTCCCGCGTTTAAGATTATCTTGATCCGTCAATTTAATTCTTTTGTCTGCTACGTGACTTGAATCAATTTAATTCTCCAAAAGGTTTTCTAGTTTGAAGCTTTATTTATTATTCATGGAATAAATTCTAACTGCGCAGATTACTGAATAATTAATTCCTTTTCAAACACCTCTTTGGAGATCACCCCTTATGGATCTAACCATACCACACTGGGCAAGCGAATTCTATGAAATAATATTCCAAATACCTTCATGTTATTCTGTAACACCCGTCACTCGATCGTCCGCCGGCCGAGTAGGCGATATCACGATTCTGGTACCGTAAAGTATGACGATTTAAAATTTTCATTTTCTGAATCATTCAAAACCAAATCTTTAAATCAATAATTACTTTTATAATTACAGCGGAAGTAACTTAACATAATATTTAGTGCTAACATGTCACTACTAACAATTTGAAACATCTATTACTAACTGATCTCAGTGACCCGCCAAAGATGCAGCACTGAGACATACACGAACAAACATCGACTGATACTCTCCATTTCCAACTAACCTGTAGCACACTCAACACTTTAGCCAAATTTTTCTTCAAGTAATAATCATACAACTTAAAATTCTAACAATTCTTATTATTATTTTATTTACCAATTATTACCACCTCTATTATATTATTATCATTTCATTAGTTTCTAACATAATATAGGCAGTATTTCCCCTATAACCATCACATGCCCAGAAATCAACAATGAGTAATATCAATTCAGAACATATCAACAGTCATCATTTTCTATCTCATGGAATTTACTAGATTTATAATCATGTATCACTTCGTAAACCAATAGGATAGAATACAAAGTAAAATGCATATCACCAATTACTATTCATACACTAACACGTATATAGATCACCAATATTTCACATAATCAAACACGTATAGCCACGTATAGCCCCATTAAGTGCTTAGTGACAGACTAGGGTACACGGATCAGATGAGAAACAGAATCAGAATCCAGAATTTGAATCTCAGAATCAGATGCAGACGCGGATTTTGTCCTCAAGAGGACTCCGCACAGACCACCCATTTAGGGTGCAGACAGATAATTAGATATCAGATATCGGACAGAGCAGAACGATCCTCGCTTCGGTTATCCAGAAGACGAGTGATCCCAGATAATGCAGCGCTGCTGTCCTATGGCATCCCAATTGTACCCACAAAATACACTCAAGCACGGGGCGTAAACACAGTCAAATACACTTATTTTCGTATCAATACTTATATCCAACATAACACATACAAACAAATCAGACCGACCTCATCACAGATACGTAGATCATACATCATCAGCATAAATCATTTATCATATTCACCTCAATGCTCATTTCCACATTTATCTACGGTCACAATCGTATTCTTCCCTTTGCATATTTCATTACCAACTCATTCAACAGTTCATCATATTCTCATATTAAACTTCATAAGTCTTTTATCACATAATTACTCATAATTTATAAAGACAATATATCACATAATAATCACATTAAAGCACATAAGAGAATTAGGCCATTTAAGTGCTGAGCATGCTACCTAGACGACTATTTCCAAACCTTTCCATTCGTCGTTTCTTCTTTCGCCGATCTTTTTCCTATCCTTTGCAAATATTTGGATTTAGCTACTTTATAGTATTATAACACACATGAGTTTATAAGGAAAGGATGCCACTACAAACTAAACTCTTTCTTTATCCTAAATATAAAGTAATTCCATGATTCATCATTTAACTTCTAATATATCACCTACACTGGACTGATTTCTCATCAACGCGCTATATTCATTCATAAGGCTTTAGAGGCGAAACTTGATATTTTCAAATACCTCAAGAAGTTGAGTTTACTATTCAACAAGATTCACTCTAAGATTCCTAATAGTTTAGGAGATATTCTCATTTTCCCACTAACTATGAAAATGGGACAGTTTCTGTCAATGTTTTTAAACCAATTATTATAAATACTAATTGAACTCCTAAATTCACCAAACTATTCAGGGCACTACTAGACACATCGATGTTGTTTTAAAAATTATTAAACCACTGTTTTCATTGTCTTAAACATGCTAAACAATTCAGAACAGATCACCCGAAAACAGGGGTTTTAAACCTCTTAAATCAAATTTTGTTTCCATTCACTTTTAATCATCCCATAAACCATAAACTTCACCTAGATCGAACATCTAACTACTAAAACCAGAAACCTAAGTTTTACTTTCAATTTTCATTTTAGAGCTCAATAGTTTTTTTTTTTTTTTTTTAAGATAGATCAAAACATGCAATAATCTATCTAGTAATCACATATTTATCGATAAATCTATAGAATTCATGTCACCATTTTCCTCCATCACAGCCTACCAAAATCCCTCAACCTTTCAATTCAATATTTCATCAACTTTCATACTATAGGATAAGATTAGTAAGAGAAAGTTACCTCATCAATGCTATGAGTACACAATTAAATCGATATCTATTGATCAACCTTGGAAGAAAATGGATATGGAGGTTGGGGAAGAGATGAGCGGCGGTTTTGCCGAATGGAAAAAAAAAATGAGGAGAAACAAATGTAGTTCTAATACATAAAAGTATTTCCTAATATTTAATTATTGAGCTGAAAGTGACCCGGTTACAATTCTTAAAAACCCGTGTCCGGTCAAAGTGACCCAAATTATCCGGGACGGAGGGAGTATCTGTTATTTGTGCCAAATTGATTCCTAAATTCAAATATGGATGAGAATTAGGTGAAACCATAAGTTGATTGCAAATAGTATATGATGCAATAATCTTGTTGAAAGAAATCTCATGCCAGAAAAGAAATCAGATGCAATTTATCTTCTCATAAGACTGCTACCGAAAACTGTCTAACTATGGTTCAAATATTCATCACAATCCATCTACAACAAATCCCTCCATCTCAATACACACACGCTCTTCATCCGATTTCCTGATTGGTGAATCCCCATTCCCGTGCTCCATGAACGCCCTCCATTCATCAATATCGGCTGCATTTTCCGAGCACAAGCCCGGAAGATCACGGTGCTGCAGAATTTCAAGAACCTCTAGCGTCTCCCCTAGAAGTATAGCCGCTTGGCTAGTACATTCCTGCCTCTCCTTCACCACATTTTTGTGACACTTGGAATTTATCACACGTACCAAATTGGTGAGACAAGCAGCTAATATCTCTGAGATAATCACAGACAGCCTCTCAAACAAAGCATCATTAGTCTGATCATCCCCATCGTTGTGGGATATCAAGATCGTCTGGCTCACCCTGTACATTGAGTTAGCAGCTGTCACTTTAGACGGCCAGTTCACCGGGTTCTGCATCAAGAAATTGTCAGTGCTCGCCATGAAATCAACCACAGTCTTCTTCGCTGCATCTGAGAGCTTCTGCAGGATCTCCTTCCCTGTTGTCCCCTTTAGGTTCCCAGTCTTGTTCTCCCATTGGCCGTAAAGCTCGATCCCCAGCCACACCCTGTCTGCTGCATTCCTGATGCTTTTTGGGTCTCTAACTCTGTTGAGTGTTTTCTCAATGAGCCCTACGAGGTATAGGCCTTCCCTGATCCCGCGTATCAGCTTCTTAACCCTGTTGGGGTTTATATTCGGGAGTGCTATGGCTATGCTTCCTAGTGTCACCACAGGCAGAGACCAGCAGTTGGGGGGTTCAAGTGAATGCAGGCTTGGGACTTGATTGCTGTCAAACTCTTTCACTCCATTGAAGTTCCTTGATTTCATAAGAAGATCTATTAGGTTCTTGGGCTTTTGTTTCTCACCTGTTTCAATCAGTACATCAAGCTCATTCAATAGGTTGTTCAAGACCTTCTTAGGCAGCTCCGCCTCGCCTTCAAGCAGCAGAACATAACGGCTGAAATCCAGTTCTGATCCGGCCCTTGACTCGCAGCACCCTTCCATATCGTTTGGTGCTCGGCTCAAATGACTCAAACGGTAGAAACACACAAGGACTGCAGTTCCAAATTTACAAGAAGTTAGTAGGATCACTTTGCTGGCTAAAACAAACAAAATCTGAATCCGGATACAGATATTCAGAAGTAATCCCTTTGCATCATGAACGAGTTTCCTGCACTTAGAGCTGTGAATATGTAAAGGAAGAGACGACTCTCTCCATTCCACCAACCTTGAAATCCAATAGGTCTCAACATAAAGCTCATCCCTTGCCCTCTTCTCCCCCAACGCTGAGAGCTTGAAATGCGCAGCAAACATCCATCTGAACATAGGAGCAACAGCACCAAACGCTGCTCCTACACATTGGGTGTACAATATCCAGTTCATGGACCACGCGTAGTTGGTGTAGGTCCAGCCTGGATCATTGTGAATCAAATGGAGGCGAATATGAGCCTCAATCAGAGTGAGAACCAACAAAGAGCATACCAAGCTTGCAGTGACGGAGATGGATGTTCTGGCCAACACAAACTGGAGGGAGCCTGTCTCCGACATCACCCAATACCTCTTCACCACAATTCTAAGCTCGTCAATGGTGTAATCCCCCCACTCAATAGGCTTACTCGAAACGATCTTCTCCATCTGTTTGTACTCTGCCTCCAAATATCTCTTAGCACTAGGCACCATCAAAGAGAAAGAACACAGAGTCCCAAGCAGAAAAAGCATGAGTACAACTGAAATGATTTCCTCCGCCATGATAGTGTCAACAACGGAAAATCCACGCATCATGAAGATATGAATGCTGACATTTGCAGTCAAAGTAATGACTAAAATAGCTAATGCTGTAAGGTTTACTAACATCTCATAATTATCCACACATCCTAAGGAAGTCATGAAATTGGCCATACAAATCGCCATCAAAACGATGCTGGTGATCACCGCGAGCTTGTCATTAACCCCTCTCATGTCGTTGGTGAGATCGGCAGGCAGCTTGGTGGTGACAGCAAGCATTGTTAAGGAGATGGCGTTGAGAGAGAAATACTTACACGGAAACCAGAGACGCTTGCAGTGTAAGCCGCTGAAGAGATCTGCCGCCATAGACAAACAGCAAACAGCGGAGGCGGCTGCGATGTACATTCCGATCCAAGGCATAGGTTTATTCAGCTCCTCCTGGACTTTGTCCATGTAATCATTGTTGCAGTAGTAATTGCAGGTATTACAATCCATCGACATTTTATTTTAATTTATTAAATAGATGTTTTGGAGATCAAAAATCGGACGCAAAGGTATGAATTTCATGCCTAGGGTTTCTGTCGTCTTCTTCTCTCAGATTCCAGCAATAGACACCACGGCCGATTCTGGTGAGAGAGAAGAAACAATCTGGAGATCTGATGCAGCGTTGGTTGGTAGAAGAAAATTAGAGAGGAAAAACGAGTGCATGCACTCATTTCTATCGTAAAAGTAAATTTGAGAAATTTTATTGATTTGATTTTGGATTGGCATAAAGCAATGGAATGCAATTTAATCCATACTTATTTAACTAAAAGAATTTGTTTAACCATTTCTAATTTGCCCAACTTATCTCTTTACTATATACTCATAATCATTATTAGCCTGTTGATATGTTGATCGATTGTAGCGTTAGAATTTGTCACGTGGCGAAAATGTATGTCATTTAGTAATTATAGTACTAGTTCATTATAAAGGGTATTTAAGTAATGATAAGATTTTCGATAACTATATTTCTGCCAATAAAAAATTTTATTTCATTATTTTAGTAGTATTTATTATAGCAATATTTATTTCGTTCGCAGCAATAGAAATTGCATCGCAACAATCTATAATCAAATAATATTACACCTAAGCTCATTTCATTTACGAAAGTTTCAGGATTGTATGTCCTATTCGTCACAAGTTATATCATCACGAGTTAAGTGTCGATTTTTGTTTATTTTTGGTAGATATGATATTATATTTCCTAAATTAATACTCCCCCCCTATTCTTATTAAATCCTCTCATTTGCCATTTTCGTCCAATCACTATTAATCGCCTCATTTATTTTTATTATATTTGATAAATAGACATAATATTCCACTCAATTTTTATATCCATAATTATTACTATAAAACTATATAGGAGTATTTAAAAGTGAGACGCAAATTCCACTAAGTTTTTCCTCCCACTTTTTCTTAACAAAATAAAAACGTTTCTTAAAATCCGACCAGTAAAAAATGGGACAATTAATGGGAACGGAATTGTATTCACCATGTCACATTAATATTGGGATATTTCTTTTGGGTACGAGATTAAAAGTATACACAATATATACCTGAAAATCAGCCTCATTTTCAACTGCACACCATTTTTTTTTTTTTTGCCACATCAACAGTTTTTATTTCAGCTATAAGACCTGCAATAAGGTCAGCCTCATTTACATTCACAACTCATTTCATCATTTTTTATCATTTGTAATATTTTTCTCTTTTAATTTTTGAATTGCAAAATATTAAGAACATAACATTGATTGAAAACATTATAATCTAATTATATCCGCGCAGAGGTCTTCTCCTGTTGGGATTCTACTATGTTGCATCGTTCCGATCTCATCCCATTGAAAGAGTATGTAACAAAGATATTTTGAGTTGCCCAGGTCATGAAATTTATTGATAGACGACCCGGATTATTATATATTGTACGAATTTGGGTGAGAGCAAACTAAAGAAATGGTTAAATGAGAAGAAATTTTGGATTTATAAATAAAATAAGTATATAAAATTTAATGTTCGGAGCCTTTATCCTAGCAGCATGGAGCTTAGATATTACTGTTTGATGTGCTGAGTTCGAGCTCTCTTGATATCATTTCTAATTTCCTCCTTTATATAAGAGTTTTTTTTTTAAATGGATATAAAATTTAATAAAATATTAATAATAAAAATGATGCGGCTGATTTTTGGCTACAGGAGGCGGTCGCATTTTGCGACCTTATTGTGCATGCTTTAAGATAAAAATATTAAGTGAGTTAAGTAAAAAAAAAAGAATAAATTAGATAAATAATGAGAACATAAAGTATGAGAAAATATAATAAGAAATTTCTAAGTGTGTTAGATTTTGTCAAAAATGCATAACAAGAAATGACTAATGTGCTAGACTTATTACCACGAACCAATCTGAATTAGTATCTAGATAAATAATATATTGAGTTGCTTTTAAAAGATATCACTATTTATCATAAATTAAATAGCTAAATGGGATTATAGATGGATGTAAGTTGTCATTTATGGAGATGAAAGGTACTCCCTCTGTCCATTATTATTTAGCACTAGTTTTTTTTTTTTTTTTGTCTGTCTATATTTGTCACACTTATTTTCAGTAATGGATTCCACATTCCATAAGATCGGTCTCAATTCCATATTATGTTATTTTCCCGCAATAAGGTCGGCCTATTTCCATCCACAACACATTCCACATTTTAGCATTTTGTCATTCTCTTGTTAGAGACTAGGACCAACACTCCGCGGGGTCAACTTGTGCCAAATATTGGCAGATGGAGGGAGTAGAATTCAGTATTGATAATAATGATTTAATGTAGATTAACTAGATTAACTTTTTTTTAAAGATAATCAACAATGGTTCCCTATCTAATCCCTTTGATAACTTGAATCTTCTACTTATCAGTTAGAGAGAAAACGTCTTACCAGGTGAGTTGCGCTTTATTGTCAATTAACCCGATTAATTCTTATGTCATTGCGTGTCTCCTATTGTGTTAGGAAGATTGCTGTTATAGGTTGTGTGTCTCCAATTTTGTTAAGAAGATTCCTATATAGGTTGCGTTTACAAAGCCACGTGTCTAGGGATGTCCTAACACGCATAAGATAAATTTTCTTACTTAAATATTCCATGACATTGCATCTATTAATTGAATGTAGTATTTTAAATACAGTATTTTTATAAATTCCATGGCATGGGGTCGCAGAGTTTTCTATTTTTATATTTAATTTTGTTTTGTTCGTCGTCTAGTCAGTCCGAAAATGAAGTACGCCATCTAATGAAAACTACTCCACCCAAAGTAAGTTTCTCATGCTTGCTAACTGTCTGTGTACAGTTGGGTAAATAAACTCGATTTAGCTTTATGATAAATTGCCTAGTCCCATAGTCTCTAAGAAGAGAGTGAGAAAATTGAGTTGAATGATTAGTTAATTTTTTCAAAAAGTGGGCCATAATCTAATTTAAGTGAATTAATCAAGTCAAACACAGTACTACTGTCTACTAGTACTTTATGAAAAGAAATCAATTCATTTATGCATACGCAGATTTTACGCTGTCTCGGTATTGAAATATGTGCCACACATCCTCACGTGGAATATCATATTCGTAATCGTCGTACATAGCTTAACGTGAATCTTATAGATTGAAGACTCATGAATTTGTCTTGAACTTATTCTTATAAATAAATCTAACAAATAAACAAGATAAACCAAGAAATGGAATAAGAAAAAAGGATAAAATGATAGAGGATGGATTAGTGTTATGATTTAGGTGAAAAACAAGAAAGAAATCCCAAAGACACTTTCACATATAAACACATAATGACTCCACAAACTAGCAACACAAGAACTAGCAAACATACATTTACAATCAACCTTAGTCAGGCAAAAGATCGAATGCAATCCGAAGGAATTTAATAAGTCTTCAAAAGATGAAGAATGTGAACTCTCAAATATGGAGAAATTGTCTCTTACAAATATTCAAAAGCTAATGACAAAAACCTTAGACATGAGTATTTATACTAGAGGTTAAAAGTGCTAAATAAAAGAGGCAAAAGGAGCTCAAAATCTCAACTCGCACAAAACGCCCGGTCGGGCGTTTTTCTCCTTAGAAATGTCTGGGTCGGGCGTTTTCATGGTGAAAACGCTCGGGTTGGGCGTTTTGCTTGTGGACTGCGCGACTTATGTAAAATGATCATAACTTCCTCACCCGGGCTCCGATTGAGGCGTGCAAGGTACTCACACGAAGCTCTTTCGACGATGAAGACAATGGTGGTATGAGGATAGAATTTGGACTTTATATTCATAGGCAAATTCTGGTTTGAGTCAGACCTCCGAATCCGGCTTAGCTCCTTACCATATCACCACCTTCTTTTCGGACCTCAATCTACCCATGGCCCTCGATGTCGTTGCATCCTATGATTCTGAATACCCGGATTCACATCATCCTTTCCTTCTTTTTGAAAGGATTTGTCCTCAAATCTGGTTCTTTGATTCTTCTCTATGACACCCGGATTCACATCATCCCCTCTTTCTTTTGAAGGATTTGTCGTCAAACCCCATCAAGTTCACCTACAAAATCAAGCAAGTCCAAATCAAATATCATAGTATTGTGCAAGAGGTTGATTTCACTTCGGAACCCAAAAGACATTTCACTAACAAAGAGATGGTTCTCACAATCATAATCAACGAATCAACTTGCACCATCACATTCAAAATCGAATTTAGCAATGAGAACAAAGGACACCTACATCTTAAGATCATTTTCTTTAAGCTTACAAGGAATTATACCAAGTAAAGAGTCAATGTTGTCAACATGATGCTCACTTAATTGCGCCAACACTTTGAAGAAGTGGTCATTATTATGAGAAGAATGTGACCAAAAACTATTATGCATAGCATGAAGGGTATGCTCAAAACAAGACATGTGAACCTTGTAAAACACCACATGAATCTTGTAAAACATAACATCAATCAACATAAGGAACTTATCAAAATAAGTCCCTCACAATTGCTCTAACAATTTCAAGACATGAGCACACACATGAGAACAATGCATTATTATGACTTTAATCACAACATAACCCACAAAAGACATGTGAGTGGAAAAGTCCTTCACAAAACGACCATAGAACATCCCGATCCCATTGAAGGGTCTAACCATTTTGCAATTAAAATATAGCAAATACCAAGTTCTAAAGTCATCAACAATTTCAGTTCTCTTGGTCCTACTATTCTCATCCACATATTTTTGAAACTTAAAATTACGAACAAGTGAAGACTTAGACATCTCAGTATGCAAGGAATTCATTTCATCTTTTTTTACCAAGAAAGGGTCATCATATAATGCAAAGATAGATTTGGCACCCAAAAATTCAAGATCATGCCACCACATATCACACCAATTATCAATGTCAAAACTTTCAAGCCACATGGAATTTTTAAAACTAATAACCTTCATATGCTTCATTGAATCTTTAGCACAAGTCAAGGTTAGAATACTTGAACCTTGGGTAAGGAGCGGTTCAACTTGGCCTTGTTCACATGAGTTCATTACCGGTAAGAAGTTACTCGGTGCCTCCTCAACTCGGGGTTCACATTCCAAACCTTTCACTTTCTGCATCACAAAGTCATCAAAGATGAAAGACAAGTCGAAAGAGTTAGTGAAATAAGTGTCACTCTTCTCACTATGGGCAAAAAGGATAGGGTGATTTAGAGCACTCCCATGGGTGATCTTAGAATCTAACAAGCAACCTTTTTTTCTCACATGCTTGTGGTTTCTCTCTCTTAAAAGCTTTGATTCACACTCACCCCACCACTCTCTCTTGGCTTTTGCGTCTCACATTTTTGCCTTTTCTCACACTCTATTGGCTTTTGAAGCATGCTCTCCCTCTCTAGCTTTTCCTCTTTTTCTCGATTCTCTCTCAAGTGCTTATTTCCATTAGCAACCTCATGTAGCTTTGGTTTGGTATTCAAGATGTGAAGGGCATTCAATGGCCCACATTCTTCCTCGGCTTCAACTATGCTAGACACGCCATCATTGAAAGTTGGGCGTGCATCTTCTTCATGTATGGCTGTGGACTTGTTTTCATGCTCACATTGCTCTTCATCATCATTGGCAACAAAATCCACCCTATGCTTGGCACGCTCTTTAATAATGTGGTTAACATTGTCACACTCACTTTGAATCAAGCTCTTTGAAGTAGGGAAATTGGATGACAACCACGACGAAACCTTCGTGTGATAGCTAAGATGAGATAGGTCCACCTTCTTTGGTGGGATGCTTCTTCGACTTGTGTCACCACCACCATGTCGAGTTGAGCTCTTTCATTGTTTACTTGAGACTTCCTCTCCCATTAACCACTCATGCACTTTACATTGATCATGATCCTTCATCCTCCTAGAGTGAGACTCTCCATGAAACTTTGTAACTTGTTCCCTTCTACTTCCTCTATCAAGTCCATAATCATGGTACCTTGACTTGTAGCGGATTTATCATGTCTCTATCGGTCACTAGGTGCTACGGAATGGTTACGCCTAACTCGATCTCTAAGGAGAGCTATATCCTCATGGAATGCAGTAAAACCCTGTTGCATAGAATTTATGTTTCTCCGCACCTCGTGCATCTCCTTCATGATTGAGGAAAGCATCTCTTTGAGGGTGTCGTCGGATGTGGACGCGATGTTGTCCCCATCCTCCCTTCTAGGAGAATTGTGCCTAGAATTCCTCGTATGTGGTGGCATTTTTGGGTAGGGATGTCAATGTAGCCCGCAACCCGTGGGCTGGCCCGAATAGCCCGCCAAATTTATAGGGTTAGGGCTGAAAATTTCTAGCCTGATACAACCCGATTAGCCCGCACCTGATTAATCTGCAACCCGTCAGGGCCAGACCCGAAAACTCAATGGGCTGGCCCGAAAACCCGATTACATTTTTATCGTTCTATTTGTTTGATTCTAATTCGACACTTCATTGGTTATTTTATAATTTAGATTACTAAAAAAATAACTTTCAATTTTATATTAAATATATAAATTATATATTAAATTTTTATTAACATAATAATAATAGATACATAAAATAGAAACTTCAAATTCACTAAAAAATATATTTAAATTTCTAAAACATGCTTTAAAATTTCTTGATGTTTTTATTTTATTTTGCATAAATCTCAAATATTAGTATTTGATCATGTTTATGTTTGAGTTTAAGCATATATCTCAAATTTATTATAATTAAATATTTTACATTTTATAAATATAACTAATTTTCACCATTATTTATTAGATTGAACACATGTTAATTTTATCGGTAACAACCTGATTAGCCCGCTAGGCTAGCCCGAAACCCGAGCTTTTAGGGTTAAGGTTGAACTTTTATAACCCGAAAAAATCACAGCTCGACTAGCCCGTACCAGATTGACCCGCAACCCGAATAGGGTTGGCCCGAAACCCGGTGGGCTGGCCCGATTGACATCCCTATTTTTGGGTACCTACAAAGAAGATAAAAAGGACTAGGGACACGACCCTTTTGTTAGTAACACAAACAACGCACACCCCCAAGAATGGGGATTTAACTGAGGAGCTCACTTCCCAACCCACAAAGTATGTCCCCAATTCCCCAAACTCACACCCAGTGTCTCTCGGAAGGCTTAGAGATTTAGTGGCTAGATACTCTTCCTCACTTGCTCTAGATGATGTAATCCCAAGGGTTGCACAAATAGCACAAACAAGATACACAACTAGGCAAATGAAAACTAGTGCAAGAAGCCACAAGATTAGTGAAAGTAGGGTGCAAGGCCAAAGGGACAAAACAACAAACAATTTGTGTGCACAATTTCACTAAACAACAATATACCCAACAAATGATTGAATTTCGGCCTATAACTTTGTAACATTCACATAAACATACCCAACAACACATATGCAAGTTCATAGCTAATGTCTATGGATAGATTTTGAGATATTATTATTTTAATTTTTTTTGCTTACAAGAACAAGAACCAATAGCTCTTGATACCAAATAATGTGAATCTTATAGATTGAAGACTCATGAATTTGCCCCAGACTTATTCTTGTAAATAAATCCAACAAATAAACAAGATAAACCAAGGAATGGAACAAGAAAAAGGGATAAAAGGATAGAGGATGGATTAGTGTTATGATTTAGGTGAAGAACAAGAAAGAAATCCCAAAGACACTTTCACATATAAACACCTAATGGCTCCACAAACTAGAAACACAAGAACTAGCAAGCATACCTTTACAATCAACTTTAGTCAGACAAAAGATCGAATGCAATCAGAAGAAATTTAATAAGTCTTCAAAAGATGAAGAAGGTGAGCTCTCAAATATGGAGAAATTGTCTCTTACAAATATTCAAAAGCTAATGACAAAAACCCTAGACATGAGTATTTATACTAGAGGTTAAAAGTGCTAAATAAAAGAGGCAAAAGGAGCTCAAAATCGCAACTTGCACAAAACGCCCGGTCGGGCGTTTTTCTCCTTAGATATGTCCGGGTCGGGCGTCTTTCTCAGCAATCCATGAAAACGCCCGGGTCGGGCGTTTTGCTTGTGGACTGCGCGACTTATGTAAAACGATCATAACTTTCTCATCCGGGCTCCGATTGAGGCGTGCAAGGTACTCACGCGATGCTCTTTCGACTATGAAGACAATGGTGGTATGAGGAGAGCATTTGGACTTTATCTTCAAAGGAAAATTCTGGTTTGAGTCAGACCTCCGAATCCGACTTGGCTCCTTACCATATCTCCACCTTCTTTTCGGACCCCAACCTACCCATGGCCTTCGATGTCGTTGCATCCTATGATTGTGAATACCCGGATTCACATCATAGCTTACTCCTTCTCATGTTTGTTTTGTTAAAATGAAAATGAATCAATGACTCGCTTTGAGAGACATTACGTGAGAAATATGGTATTTATAAACGAGGACATTAATGAATAAAAGTATTGAAGAGCGATTGGGAGGCAACGAAAAAAAGAAAAAACAAAATGTGTGTTGTGCATGCGCGTACTCTATTTGGCAAGGGGAGTGATGGCAAAGCATGCCTGCTTGACGGCAGTTCCTTGCAGTTGGTGCGAGCCACGGATCCATCTGTGTAACGCTAACGCCATGTTCTCCTACGGTGCGGTGAGACACTTATTTTATAATAGAATAAGAATAAGATGTAACTAGCACGCATTAATAAAATTTTTACTTAATTATTCCATCGACATTGTGATAGAACCTCGTTCTACCGAAATTGAGCACACATGTTTATAATGAGAGCAAAAGGAAGATAAACCCTAATTGAGGTGCTAGGGGCGATTCCGCCAAAACCAAGAATGAGAATAATTTATTTATTACTATTTCTCAATGATGAAAATACTATAGAATTCTAAACCCTAAATGTATCTTACTAATCAAGCAAGATAATTAAATAAGAAGCCTTACAAAAGATATAGAATAATAAATAAAGATAACTAACTAAAATAAAATATATGATATTGGAGATGATCTCTAGCGAGATTTTCTAAATCGAGGATCTTATCAACTCAACCACCGTTGAAAACCACCTTACCCTCAAGGTGGAAGGCAAAATAAGAACAGCTGAACTTGGATCCTGCCATCGGTGCCAATACCCGTAGTTCCGCCCCTTTTTTCTCCTTGTACCGTTTCTGCACAGGCTGGGGAAGACTTCCTTATCTGACGTAGCTACGTCTGCACCACGAGGGGAAGAAGAGCTGCCATGAAACAACAGGGACGTCACACCAGAGGTGGCGCCAGGTTCCGTAGTAGTGGCAACATTGAATGTGGCTAGAGCAGTGGCAACATTGGCTATTGTTACCATAATCTGTGGAGGCTCAACAGATAGGGAAGCATCATCACTATCAACCTTGTGGCCGGAAAACTCACACTGTTTAAGAACCTCGTCGCCAGGAATAGGCACAAAAAGTGAGTCTGTTACAATTTTTGATGCAACAGAAAGAACAACTCCTTGGTCAGGAGCGCCGACATTGCTAGGGACATTATCAGACACGAATTCCAGTGCAAATTCTTTTGAAACATCATCGATGACCAATACCTCGTTGGGAATATTAGCACACAACGAACTGCCACCTAATTGCTCTCCATCGTCTACTTCCTCAGTTAATTCCGGAGCAAAATGGTAACAAACTGCCACAAGAAATCCTCCCACGAACCCTCCATGTCAGACTTTTGATAAATATGAAACCAATCCAATGCTGGTTGTTCAATATTTTTTTCAACCACGGCCAAACGAACTGATTCATCAGTTAAAAAATAATTGAAATAGACTTGAATACCAAAAATCCAACCTAACGGGTCATCTCCGTTGAAGAGAGGTGCTTCAGTCCGAACACGATGGGACAAATTCTCCAGTGGTGCGTGACGGTTGAGGTCTCTAAGTCCGAGTTGATGAAGCGACCATTGGCTGCAGTGTCCGAACTAGCGAGTTGTTGTTGCGGCCGGAGGGAAATGCACGAAGTTAACGGCTCACATCTGGTGGTCAAGTATGCCACATCTGATGCAGAGGTGAGCGCTCGGCAAGGCTGTCCAGAGTCTCCTCGGTCAGCATTTGTTGCTCGTATTTTTCCATCGAGACATTATTTTGAGCTTCAATAATTCTACCTAACTCTCGGGTCATCTCATCAATGGTTGGGTGATGTTGTGATTCATAGTTGGCGAGAATCTGGTAAAAGTGGATTGGGGAAACAATTCGGAGAGAGATAGGAGTGGTATCGTGAGTTTGAGAGAATGGTGAGTTGAGTATGTTAGGGAATTGAAGAATTGAATTTGAGGAAGTGCGTTTTGTTGGGGGAAGAGTTAATCAATGAAAGCGCCAATTGATAGAACCTCGTTCTATCGGGATTGAGCACACACGTTTATAATGAAATCAAAAGGAAGATAAAGTTTAGTTGAGGTGCTAGAGGGCGATTTCTGCCAAAACAAAGAATGAGAATTATTTGTTTATTAGTATTTCGCAATGATGAAAATACTATATAATTCTACTCCCTCCGTTCCATAATAGATGTCACACTTTTCTTTTTAGTTTGTCCCATAATAGATGTCACATTTCCTATTTTTGAAAAAAGCTCCCTCTCATATTAATATAAATATACTATTTCCACCAAACACATAAACAACATCACCTAAAATCATGTGTTAATCCCCAAGTGTGTCATCTATTATGGGACGAAGGGAGTATTATTTATAGAATTCTAAACTATTTTGCTAATTAAGCAAGATAATTAAATAAAAAACCTATAAAATATAGAGAAAATAAATAAAGATAACTAACTAATATAAAAAATATGATATTGAGAGATATGATATTGGAGATGATCTTTACGAGATTTGCTACATTCTAAATATTTTTTTAATTTCCATGACACGGGGTCGCAGAATTTTCAATTTTTATATGTTCGTCCAGAAACGAAGTACGCCTACCTGAAGAAATTTCTTACGTGAGGTGCCTGCTTCAGTTGTGTAAATAAACTCGATTTAGCTTTACTACGTATGCCAAAATGCTAGTGTCATAAAGTCTCTCTCTAACTAATTAATTGACATTGATTAGTTAATTTTTTCAAAAAGTGGGCCATAATTTTGGAGAGTTAATCAAGTCACACAAAATAGTTTATGAGACGAAATCAATCCATTTATGCATACGCAGAATTTACGCTGTCACAATATTAAAATATTTCTCACGTGGAATATCATATTCTTCTCTTCGTACATGGCTTGCTTAATGCTCTTACCATCCTCACCTGAATTTGTGCATATTTTCAATAACCAAACCAAATAGTATCATTTGTAAACTGAATCAACTTTTTTTTTAATCTTATCTCACTGATGCCGTTCGACGGAAGCGCGGAGGATCCGGAGAGGGCTTCCTCGATCGAGAAGCTTCTAGAAGCTCCGCTGCCATGGATCGGCCTGTACGTCGCCGCCGCGTCTCTCGCCTGCGCTGCAGCGATGGCGGCCGACACTCTCCACGGACTATGGCGGAAGAAGCACTGGTTTCCGTCGCGATACTTCTCGATCAACGCAACTTCCCTCACGCTGCTCGCCGTCTCGATGAAGCTGCCCGTAGATCTCAGCACTCGGATGTACTCCGTCACCGACCGCCTCGCCAAGATCAGCAGCCTCATCTTCATGTCCACCGCCATGGCCAATCTCCTCACCTCGCTCGGCTCCATGACCGATCAGGATGTGCTAATGAACGTCACAGCTTTAGGCATTTTGGTGATCACGGTGGTAGTGAATGTGGCCATACAGGTCATCCAGATGCACGCTTATTTAGGCAACCGGCTAGGGTTTCACGAAGAGTTTTTGGGGACTCTGTCGATGTTGTTCCTCCTTCTCATGTTTGTTTCCACGGCGGTCATGATTCCTTCTATGAAGCGCTATTTGGAGACGAAATATCACGAGATGCATCGATCTGCTTTGATTGAGGATGAAATTGATTTGGGGAAAGTGATCACCGTTGATAAATTGAGAGTGTTGGTGAAGAAATATTGGGTGATGGCGGAAACTAGCAATCCTCAGTTTGTGATTGCTCGTTCTGTGACGTGCACCACATCTGGAATGTTGAGCTTGATCATCTGTCTGGTTTTGGTGGAAGTCGAGATTCGGATGGCGATGGGGTTTGGTTTGCTGCAGCACTCATTCTCCAGCTATGGGTGGTCAACAAAGTTTGTTCTTATAGCTCAGACTGCCGGGGTGATCGTTGGCACGATTGCTCCCGCGTCGAGATGGTTAGTTGCTGTGAGATACAGTGCGTTGAATCGAGGCAGAAGGAGTTTTGGAAATGCAGTGAGTGTTGAAGAGTATTGGACTCAGAAGATGGTGGAGTGGAGGCAGAGCTCTTTGTCTTTCCAAATTCGGCATTTCAAGAGCAGGAAGCTTATTCATGATTTGAGAGCTTTGTTTTTGAAATCCTGCATTTCTGTTCAGCGTCTGGTTATTCTTGCTAGCAAACTAGTTCTTCTCATCTCTACCTGTTTCACTAGTCCAGCGATTTCGTGCGTTGACTATTTCACGAGGTTGAGGAGGCAGAATCGCGTAGCGCACTCTGCATCCTCACGCGATCCAGAGGTCTCGGAGAAGGTTGATCCCGAGCTGGATTTGAGCCATTATGTGATGCTGCTGGAAGGGGAAGTAGAGCTTCCTGCAGAGACTCTGGAGAATATCTGCAAAGAAATTGATCAAGTTATTCATAAAGGCAAGTTGAAAAGGCCCAAGAATTTGCTCAAACTGCTCTCCAAATCTTGCAGCTTCAAAGGGGTGGGAGAATTCGACAGCAGTCAAGTTCCACCTCTGCATTCTCAAGATCTTCCCTATTGCTGGTCTCTACCTGTAGTGACGCTGGCTTGCATTGCGCTTGCTCTTCCCAACGTTGAAAAGGCCAAATCCGATCGCCTGCTGAGAAGTGTGACTGAAGGGCTTCGCCTCGTGAAGCTCGTGGACAAGACCATGGATAGAAAAGGCAGTCTGGCAAACATAAGAACCGCTGCAGATGTGGTGTGGGTGAAAGTGGAACTGTACCACAAATGGCAAGACGAAGATCTTCGCGATGCGTCTATTAAAGGGAAAAATGCTGCAGAGATACTGCAAGAGCTCTTCTATAAAGCTGAGAAGACTGTGATCGAGTTCCAGAGAAACGCTCGGGACTGCCTCATGAAGAATCCTCTCAACTGGCCCGCTAATGTGATTGCATCTAACGCGATGTATAGGATGTCCAGAACAGTCCTGCTCAACCATGGAGGTTGTGAAAATGACGAAACAGATGAGGCCTTGTTCGACAAGCTGTCTTTCATGATTGCAGATATACTGGCGGCATGCCTTACCAATCTGGCTCATGTGATAACTGTCAAGTGTCACCACAGTGCCATTGAGGTCAGGGAGAAAAGTGTGCGTAAAGCAGCTATGCTTCTGGGCGAAACTGAGGAGATTTTGGCGCTTCTCCAGCAACGACAAGTGCCAATACTTGCGCCTCGGAAGGCAACGGATATTGAAGAATGGCGCGCCTTTGTCAAGCAGGAAATGATAGACAAACAGAGCTCCGTTACTAGGCCTGACTGAGAGAGAGCTCGGGAGGACTGTGTGATGTTATTGTTTTGGAAAATGTAAATCATGATTTTCATTTGAAGTCTGTTAATAATCTCGTCTTTGATAATTGAACAATCAATTGTATGAGGTGTTGATCAATTATTTTTCCGACAAATTATGGCATGCCAATCATGTCTTTAACTAAAACTGGATAAGGGTCCAACATTTCAGCCCGATAATGGATCTTGATAAGTTTCTATATTTGGAACATGATCTGCTTGCATTGATGCAACATAGACTTGACTTGGTCATAACTGTGAAAGGAGCAAAAATGGCATTGTTCACACAGCAGTCAAATTTCAAGAAATTGACTCCATATGAACAGAAATTCAAATTTCAATTCAAGTTGGATTTTTCTTGGAGAAGAAGAGGAGGATCACTTTTGACTTGTATTCTAATTGCAAAATAAATAAATACACGAAGATTCGAAGAGATTAGGTGGGACAATTACAATTACTTCTCTGAAACCAAGTAGTACAAAAAACCAGATTAATTAAATAATCCAATCATTTTCAATTTTAAGTAGCACGTCCTTGACATCGTTAGCCTAATATTGTTGACTACTATTTCTATATCCAAGTTGAATAAGATTCCAGTTTGCATTATTCATCCACTCCTTGTGGGACCACAAAAAAAAAAAAAAAAAGAGAAAAAGAAAAAGAAAAAGGAGAGATCCAAGAAACATCAGCTCTAGCAATCTCAGTTGGTAAAAGCAACGACCTTGTTGACAATTCACATCAAGGAGATCTGTCGACAATGCCGGGGGATGCATCGGATATCGAGAGGAAGCTGGAGGCACCGATGCCATGGATAGGCATGTATGTTGCCGTGGCCTCCCTCATCTGTGCTCTTGCAATGGCAGCTGATACCATCCATGGATTCAGAGGCAAGAAGCACTGGTTCCCGAGTAAAGTCTTCTCACTCAACGCAACTTCCTTGACGTTGCTAGCTGTGGCCATGAAGCTGCCAGTGGATCTCACAACTCGGATGTATGCTGCCACGGATCGCCTTGCGAAGATATGCAGCCTAGCCTTCATGTCAACTGCTATGGCCAACTTTATCACCAGTTTAGGATCAATGGAGGACAAAGACATCCTGATGAATGTGACTGCTTTAGCCATTCTTGTTCTCACAGTTGTGGTGAATTTCTGTGTTCAAGTCATCCAGATGAGGCAGTTTCTTCGCGGGAGGCTAATGTTTTGTGAGGAGATCACCGCAGCTGCTTTCATGCTCCTATCACTTCTCATGGTGATATCTTCGGCTGTGATGGCGCCCGCCACTAAAAATTATCTCGAGTCCAAGTACCACGAGATGATGAAGATGGCCTCAGACGAACAAATCCTGGAGTCGATGGAGGAGGGTGATTTCATGTTTGATAAACTTAGGAACATGATCAAGAAGTATTGGGTGATGGCTGAAACCAGCAGTCCTCAGTTTGTCATTGCGCGGTCTGTTACCTGCACTGTTTCTGGTATCATTTCTATGCTCACTGCTGTTCTCGTGGCGCAAGCTGAGATCAGATTGGTGATGGAGTACAAGGGAATCGACATAGCTGCCTCCACATATGGATGGTCGACTAAATGGATTGTTCTTGCTCAGTCGTTCGGGGTGGCAGTGGGGGCGGCTGCCCCTGCAATCAGGTGTTTCAACGCGATCAGGTTCAAATGCTCGGAGAATGTGAGCCGGGGGTTCCGAGATGAATTCAAGATCGATGGCTACTGGACACAGATGATGGTGGAGTGGAGACAGAGCTCTCTGCCTATGCAGATCAGAGACAGAAAGTGGAGGAAGTTTTTCCACAAAACCAAAGGCCTAATACTAAGCTTTCTTGTAAGAGTGCAGATTCTGATAGTTCTTTGTAGCATAGCACTAAGATACATATTTTTCTGCTTTGCAACTCCATGCTTCCTCTGTTTGAAAAGATTGAAGAGTGTATTCAGCTCTAGCAAATCACAAGTTCATGGGATTTCTGGATCACAAGAAGAAATTCTAGACCTGAGCCGTTATGTTCTGCTGCTCGAAGGTGAGGCCGAGCTTCCTCAGAATATCCAAGTGAACATATGTGAGGAAGTGGAAAGACTGGTGAGGACCGGGAAGAAGCAGCAGCCGAAGAATCTGCTAAGCCTGCTTCACAAAGTCGGAAACTTTAAAGGGCTGAGAGAAGTGGACAAGAACCAAGTTCCGAGCCTGCATTCTCAAGAGCCTCCCAAGTGCTGGTCTTTGCCTTTGGTAACACTGACAAGCATAGCTATTGCACTTCCTAACATCCCAAAGAAGGAGGTGAGCTGGCTGCTGCAGAGCGTGGATGAAGGGCTGTTCTACGTGAAGCTCATCGAGAAAACACTTGACAAGAAGGGGAATCTAGTGAACAGCAGAAATGCAGCAGATGTGATTTGGGTTGGAGTGGAGCTGTACCGCAAATGGCAGGATAACGATCTCCAAGAGACGTCTCTCAAGGGGAGGGACTCAAAGGAGACGCTGCAGGAACTGTCGAAGCAGGCAGAGCAAGGCGTTGTGGATTTCAAGAGAGAGATGAGAGATTTTGTGATGGAGAACCCCCTAAATTGGCCAGTTAAGGCCATTGCTGCAAACTCAATGTACAGAATCTGCCAGAGGCTTCTCAAGGCCTATGAAGGCGATCATCTGCAAGCGGACGAGAGACTTTTCCAACAGTTAGTCAACATGATAGCAAATATACTAGCAGCGTCGCTTACCAATCTGATGCGCGTTGTGATCATCAAGTGTCACCAGAGGGACATCAAGAAGAAGGAGAAGAACGTGCGCGAAGCAGCTCTTCTGTTAGGGGAAACAGAAGAGATTCTTCAAGTTCTTCAGCAGCACAGAAGAGCTACAACAAGAACGGATCCTGATGAATTGGAGTTTATTGAAAAATGGTGTAACTTGTTGATCAAGAGGAAAGTTTAGAGTTTAAACAAGGAAGCAAATTGGCGATAAAGGAATGAAAATTGTACAGTTTTGTGCAATCTATTTTCAAAAGTTTATTTTGAAATCTCGGATGATACTATTTATCAACAAATTTGGCATCACACACACCAGAGATTTTTAATGTGGTGAAACTTCATTCCATTTGATATGAAGTACTGATGTAAAGTTTCAGTACTTCACATTGTAGTCAAGTCTGAAAATTGGACTTTGCGAATTCAATCACACCACCAGAGCATATATAATCCAATAGTAGTAAATACAATTTGTGAATGTGATGCACACTCAATTTTACATATCTTAAAGAGATGTTTTCTTCTGTTATTTATGAATGAAATTTCATTTTGTGTGGCAACGAGTATGCAAATTGTGAAGGCTTCCTAGCACGGAGACTACAAAGCAAGCAAGAAAATTTATGAAAATGCATTTAGGATTACTTTGAAGGACGACGTACTATCCAATCAAGGTTCAAACTAGGCTCACCATGGCCTGTGCACAATTTTTGAGAAATGCACATCGATTGGACAGAACAAAAATTAAAACTTAACGGCGATGTGAATCATATAAACAAGATGATGAAGTTATAAATGAAATTTAACCTTCTACAAATTGTACATCAAAACACGTGTCGTTTCGAAGTGTCTTCTCCAATTATTGGCCAGACCTGGAGTTTTTAGGGGGCATGATGGAGAAATGAAATAGTATAAACTTGAGAACCGGTACCCACCAGTCTCGTGAACAATCTAGAAAGACGATGGGAAGCTCGCGAGCCAACTCTTGTGCTTTATCGAGCCCCAAAATATAGTGGACCAATCCATTCAAACAACAAACCTTCAAAAAATCAAGACATGAACAAGATCCATCATCGAAATGTTTGATTATTATCAGCTTTCATTGTGTTTTTCTATTTTTAGACATTATTATGGTGTCCTTTTTCCCCTTCAAATGTTTTATCATTTAGACTTTCTTCCATCAACTTTCAAATTGTTGTGGACTTTCTTCTATCAATTCTGTTGTTCAAAATATTTAAACTAAATTAGTCGTATTTCCTATTTGACAATTTGATACTCTCCCGACCCACAATAAGAGTCACATTTTGTCATTTTGGTTCGTTTCACAATTAGTCACATTTCACTTTTACCATAAATGGTAGTAGGTTTTACATTCCACTCACTCACATTTTATTATAAAGTTAATATAAAAAGTGAGTCTCATATTTAACTAACTTTTTCAACTCATGCCCACACTAAATATGACTCCTATTATTAGACGAAGTAAGTACTACATTTTTATTGAGTTTATTTAAAATGAAGGCATTCTTGACCTGTACTAGCAACTAAACCATCATCATATGCAAACTAACCAATTTTATGTAGCAAATTGAATACCAAAAAGAATCAGAACAGAAAATTTAGCAGAAATTAAGTGAAACCACAAAACTTCATTGCTAATATGTCACTAAAACCCAAAAAACAAAGAAAGTCTCATCAAAGCAAACTATAAAGCATCAATGCCTAACAAACTTAATGCATACTATTAGTAATGCCTCAACTTTTTCCTATACTTTTTAGTGGTCGTTCTCGAGAGGAGATTGAATTTGAGGCCGGATTTATTATGAACAACTGAAATCGGTTAACTAGTCAACTAGTTCGGTTAGAACCGCAACCGGCCTAATAAGCAGGTCTAAGCCAAAGTGTGAAACAAATTTCATCTACTCACGCGATTGATAATTCCAATCCTTTTTGTTGCATTTTGTAGCGCCACGCTATTAATTGGCACAATCAATAGTATTTGTTCTCAACTAATCACACCGTCAAGTTCTTTTATTCCCACCATTAATCCCCACTCTATGCACCATTTTATCACATTTACACGCTCCATTATGCACATTAACACCCAACAAATGCGATTGCAATATATATGTGTACGTCCAAATGAAGTCAACAATTCACACACCATCCCACTTTACATTTCACATTTGAGATATTAGAGTGAGAGAGTGATGCACTTTTTATCACCACTAAACAAACAATCACAGATTAGCTATCTCTTGTGGTGAGTACCGGATATCGAACACGAGGAAAATAATCACAGATTGGTTATCTCTTACTATGTTTCATTCACTATTTGGAGACACAATTGATTTTGGTATTGAAAACTAAAAACTTGAAAATTAAAGAAAGTAAATAAACAACTACAAATAAAACACAGATATAAAACAGATGAGATAAGAAAATTCCAGGGATGTGTTGTGCTTTCACAGTTATGCTATATACAAGTTCCAACTACAACACCTTAGCACAGTTCATACTTTACTAGAACGAGTCACATAAATATTGCTCATGCGGCACAAAGTAGATCACACACTAAGGTAGTTAATCCTAGATTTGCAACCCCCAAAATCACATAAGACTCTTATTGTTCCCGCTCTCAATTAAAAGTATCGTTTTAAGGGGAAATAATTGTAGCGTCAACTAAGTTCTTCTAACATTCTCGGTTACTTTGCAAGTTATCACAGAATGTGTCACTCAAACATGAAGCATTATCCCACACTTAGAATTGAAGCAATTAATGAACAATTAATAAAACACAGATATAAAACAGATGAGATAAGAGAATTCCAAGAATGTGTTGTGCTTTCACAGTTATGCTATATACAATTTCCAACTACAACACCTTAGCACAGTTCATACTTTACTAGAACGAGTCACATAAATATTGCTCATGCGGCACAAAGTAGATCACACACTAGGGTAGTTAATCCTAGATTTGCAACCCCCAAAATCACATAAGACATTTATTGTTCCCGTTCTCAATTAAAAGTACCGTTTTAAGGGGAAATAATTGTAGCGTCAACTAAGTTCTTCTAACATTCTCGATTACTTTGCGAGTTATCACAGAATGTGTCACTCAAACATGAAGCATTATCTCACACTTAGAATTGAAGCAATTAATGAACAATTAATAAAACACAAATATAAAACAGATGAGATAAGAGAATTCCATGGATGTGTTGTGCTTTCACAGTTATGCTATATACAAGTTCCAACTACAACACCTTAGCACAGTTCATACTTTACTAGAACGAGTCACATAAATATTGCTCATGCGGCACAAAGTAGATCACACACTAGGGTAGTTAATCCTAGATTTGCAACCCCCAAAATCACATAAGACTCTTATTTTTCCCGCTCTCAATTAAAAGTACCGTTTTAAGGGGAAATAATTGTAGCGTCAACTAAGTTCTTCTAACATTCTCGATTACTTTGCAAGTTATCACAGAATGTGTCACTCAAACATGAAGCATTATCCCACACTTAGAATTGAAGCAATTAATGAAGAATTAATAAAACACAGATATAAAACAGATGAGATAAGAGAATTCCAGGGATGTGTTGTGCTTTCACAGTTATGCTATATACAAGTTCCAACTACAACACCTTAGCACAGTTCATACTTTACTAGAACGAGTCACATAAATATTGCTCATGCGGCACAAAGTAGATCACACACTAGGGTAGTTAATCCTAGATTTGCAACCCCCAAAATCACATAAGACTCTTATTTTTCCCGCTCTCAATTAAAAGTACCGTTTTAAGGGGAAATAATTGTAGCGTCAACTAAGTTCTTCTAACATTCTCGATTACTTTGCAAGTTATCACAGAATGTGTCACTCAAACATGAAGCATTATCCCACACTTAGAATTGAAGCAATTAATGAAGAATTAATAAAACACAGATATAAAACAGATGAGATAAGAGAATTCCAGGGATGTGTTGTGCTTTCACAGTTATGCTATATACAAGTTCCAACTACAACACCTTAGCACAGTTCATACTTTACTAGAACGAGTCACATAAATATTGCTCATGCGGCACAAAGTAGATCACACACTAGGGTAGTTAATCCTAGATTTGCAACCCCCAAAATCACATAAGACTCTTATTTTTCCCGCTCTCAATTAAAAGTACCGTTTTAAGGGGAAATAATTGTAGCGTCAACTAAGTTCTTCTAACATTCTCGATTACTTTGCAAGTTATCACAGAATGTGTCACTCAAACATGAAGCATTATCCCACACTTAGAATTGAAGCAATTAATGAAGAATTAATAAAACACAGATATAAAACAGATGAGATAAGAGAATTCCAGGGATGTGTTGTGCTTTCACAGTTACGCTATATACAAGTTTCAACTACAACACCTTAGCATAGTTCATACTTTACTAGAATGAGTCACATAAATATTGCTCATGCGGCACAAAGTAGATCACACACTAGGGTAGTTAATCCTAGATTTGCAACCCCCAAAATCACATAAGACTCTTATTGTTCCCGTTCTCAATTAAAAGTATCGTTTTAAGGGGAAATAATTGTAGCGTCAACTAAGTTCTTCTAAAATTCTCGATTACTTTGCAAGTTATCACAGAATGTGTCACTCAAACATGAAGCATTATCCCACACTTAGAATTGAAGCAATTAATGAACAATTAATAAAACACAGATATAAAACAGATGAGATAAGAGAATTCCAAGAATGTGTTGTGCTTTCACAGTTATGCTATATACAATTTCCAACTACAACACCTTAGCACAGTTCATACTTTACTAGAACGAGTCACATAAATATTGCTCATGCGGCACAAAGTAGATCACACACTAGGGTAGTTAATCCTAGATTTGCAACCCCCAAAATCACATAAGACATTTATTGTTCCCGTTCTCAATTAAAAGTACCGTTTTAAGGGGAAATAATTGTAGCGTCAACTAAGTTCTTCTAACATTCTCGATTACTTTGCGAGTTATCACAGAATGTGTCACTCAAACATGAAGCATTATCCCACACTTAGAATTGAAGCAATTAATGAACAATTAATAAAACACAAATATAAAACAGATGAGATAAGAGAATTCCAGGGATGTGTTGTGCTTTCACAGTTATGCTATATACAAGTTCCAACTACAACACCTTAGCACAGTTCATACTTTACTAGAACGAGTCACATAAATATTGCTCATGCGGCACAAAGTAGATCACACACTAGGGTAGTTAATCCTAGATTTGCAACCCCCAAAATCACATAAGACTCTTATTTTTCCCGCTCTCAATTAAAAGTACCGTTTTAAGGGGAAATAATTGTAGCGTCAACTAAGTTCTTCTAACATTCTCGATTACTTTGCAAGTTATCACAGAATGTGTCACTCAAACATGAAGCATTATCCCACACTTAGAATTGAAGCAATTAATGAAGAATTAATAAAACACAGATATAAAACAGATGAGATAAGAGAATTCCAGGGATGTGTTGTGCTTTCACAGTTACGCTATATACAAGTTTCAACTACAACACCTTAGCATAGTTCATACTTTACTAGAATGAGTCACATAAATATTGCTCATGCGGCACAAAGTAGATCACACACTAGGGTAGTTAATCCTAGATTTGCAACCCCCAAAATCACATAAGACTCTTATTTTTCCCGCTCTCAATTAAAAGTACCGTTTTAAGGGGAAATAATTGTAGCGTCAACTAAGTTCTTCTAACATTCTCGATTACTTTGCAAGTTATCACAGAATGTGTCACTCAAACATGAAGCATTATCCCACACTTAGAATTGAAGCAATTAATGAAGAATTAATAAAACACAGATATAAAACAGATGAGATAAGAGAATTCCAGGGATGTGTTGTGCTTTCACAGTTATGCTATATACAAGTTCCAACTACAACACCTTAGCACAGTTCATACTTTACTAGAACGAGTCACATAAATATTGCTCATGCGGCACAAAGTAGATCACACACTAGGGTAGTTAATCCTAGATTTGCAACCCCCAAAATCACATAAGACTCTTATTTTTCCCGCTCTCAATTAAAAGTACCGTTTTAAGGGGAAATAATTGTAGCGTCAACTAAGTTCTTCTAACATTCTCGATTACTTTGCAAGTTATCACAGAATGTGTCACTCAAACATGAAGCATTATCCCACACTTAGAATTGAAGCAATTAATGAAGAATTAATAAAACACAGATATAAAACAGATGAGATAAGAGAATTCCAGGGATGTGTTGTGCTTTCACAGTTATGCTATATACAAGTTCCAACTACAACACCTTAGCACAGTTCATACTTTACTAGAACGAGTCACATAAATATTGCTCATGCGGCACAAAGTAGATCACACACTAGGGTAGTTAATCCTAGATTTGCAACCCCCAAAATCACATAAGACTCTTATTTTTCCCGCTCTCAATTAAAAGTACCGTTTTAAGGGGAAATAATTGTAGCGTCAACTAAGTTCTTCTAACATTCTCGATTACTTTGCAAGTTATCACAGAATGTGTCACTCAAACATGAAGCATTATCCCACACTTAGAATTGAAGCAATTAATGAAGAATTAATAAAACACAGATATAAAACAGATGAGATAAGAGAATTCCAGGGATGTGTTGTGCTTTCACAGTTACGCTATATACAAGTTTCAACTACAACACCTTAGCATAGTTCATACTTTACTAGAATGAGTCACATAAATATTGCTCATGCGGCACAAAGTAGATCACACACTAGGGTAGTTAATCCTAGATTTGCAACCCCCAAAATCACATAAGACTCTTATTGTTCCCGTTCTCAATTAAAAGTATCGTTTTAAGGGGAAATAATTGTAGCGTCAACTAAGTTCTTCTAAAATTCTCGATTACTTTGCAAGTTATCACAGAATGTGTCACTCAAACATGAAGCATTATCCCACACTTAGAATTGAAGCAATTAATGAACAATTAATAAAACACAGATATAAAACAGATGAGATAAGAGAATTCCAAGAATGTGTTGTGCTTTCACAGTTATGCTATATACAATTTCCAACTACAACACCTTAGCACAGTTCATACTTTACTAGAACGAGTCACATAAATATTGCTCATGCGGCACAAAGTAGATCACACACTAGGGTAGTTAATCCTAGATTTGCAACCCCCAAAATCACATAAGACATTTATTGTTCCCGTTCTCAATTAAAAGTACCGTTTTAAGGGGAAATAATTGTAGCGTCAACTAAGTTCTTCTAACATTCTCGATTACTTTGCGAGTTATCACAGAATGTGTCACTCAAACATGAAGCATTATCCCACACTTAGAATTGAAGCAATTAATGAACAATTAATAAAACACAAATATAAAACAGATGAGATAAGAGAATTCCAGGGATGTGTTGTGCTTTCACAGTTATGCTATATACAAGTTCCAACTACAACACCTTAGCACAGTTCATACTTTACTAGAACGAGTCACATAAATATTGCTCATGCGGCACAAAGTAGATCACACACTAGGGTAGTTAATCCTAGATTTGCAACCCCCAAAATCACATAAGACTCTTATTTTTCCCGCTCTCAATTAAAAGTACCGTTTTAAGGGGAAATAATTGTAGCGTCAACTAAGTTCTTCTAACATTCTCGATTACTTTGCAAGTTATCACAGAATGTGTCACTCAAACATGAAGCATTATCCCACACTTAGAATTGAAGCAATTAATGAAGAATTAATAAAACACAGATATAAAACAGATGAGATAAGAGAATTCCAGGGATGTGTTGTGCTTTCACAGTTATGCTATATACAAGTTCCAACTACAACACCTTAGCATAGTTCATACTTTACTAGAATGAGTCACATAAATATTGCTCACGCGGCACAAAGTAGATCACACACTAGGGTAGTTAATCCTAGATTTGCAACCCCCAAAATCACATAAGACTCTTATTGTTCCCGTTCTCAATTAAAAGTATCGTTTTAAGGGGAAATAATTGTAGCGTCAACTAAGTTCTTCTAACATTCTCGATTACTTTGCGAGTTATCACAGAATGTGTCACTCAAACATGAAGCATTATCCCACACTTAGAATTGAAGCAATTAATGAACAATTAATAAAACACAAATATAAAACAGATGAGATAAGAGAATTCCAGGGATGTGTTGTGCTTTCACAGTTATGCTATATACAAGTTCCAACTACAACACCTTAGCACAGTTCATACTTTACTAGAACGAGTCACATAAATATTGCTCATGCGGCACAAAGTAGATCACACACTAGGGTAGTTAATCCTAGATTTGCAACCCCCAAAATCACATAAGACTCTTATTTTTCCCGCTCTCAATTAAAAGTACCGTTTTAAGGGGAAATAATTGTAGCGTCAACTAAGTTCTTCTAACATTCTCGATTACTTTGCAAGTTATCACAGAATGTGTCACTCAAACATGAAGCATTATCCCACACTTAGAATTGAAGCAATTAATGAAGAATTAATAAAACACAGATATAAAACAGATGAGATAAGAAAATTCCAGGGATGTGTTGTGCTTTCACAGTTATGCTATATACAAGTTCCAACTACAACACCTTAGCATAGTTCATACTTTACTAGAATGAGTCACATAAATATTGCTCACGCGGCACAAAGTAGATCACACACTAGGGTAGTTAATCCTAGATTTGCAACCCCCAAAATCACATAAGACTCTTATTGTTCCCGTTCTCAATTAAAAGTATCGTTTTAAGGGGAAATAATTGTAGCGTCAACTAAGTTCTTCTAACATTCTCGATTACTTTGCGAGTTATCACAGAATGTGTCACTCAAACATGAAGCATTATCCCACACTTAGAATTGAAGCAATTAATGAACAATTAATAAAACACAAATATAAAACAGATGAGATAAGAGAATTCCAGGGATGTGTTGTGCTTTCACAGTTATGCTATATACAAGTTCCAACTACAACACCTTAGCACAGTTCATACTTTACTAGAACGAGTCACATAAATATTGCTCATGCGGCACAAAGTAGATCACACACTAGGGTAGTTAATCCTAGATTTGCAACCCCCAAAATCACATAAGACTCTTATTTTTCCCGCTCTCAATTAAAAGTACCGTTTTAAGGGGAAATAATTGTAGCGTCAACTAAGTTCTTCTAACATTCTCGATTACTTTGCAAGTTATCACAGAATGTGTCACTCAAACATGAAGCATTATCCCACACTTAGAATTGAAGCAATTAATGAAGAATTAATAAAACACAGATATAAAACAGATGAGATAAGAGAATTCCAGGGATGTGTTGTGCTTTCACAGTTATGCTATATACAAGTTTCAACTACAACACCTTAGCATAGTTCATACTTTACTAGAATGAGTCACATAAATATTGCTCATGCGGCACAAAGTAGATCACACACTAGGGTAGTTAATCCTAGATTTGCAACCCCCAAAATTACATAAGACTCTTATTGTTCCCGTTCTCAATTAAAAGTATCGTTTTAAGGGGAAATAATTGTAGCGTCAACTAAGTTCTTCTAAAATTCTCGATTACTTTGCAAGTTATCACAGAATGTGTCACTCAAACATGAAGCATTATCCCACACTTAGAATTGAAGCAATTAATGAAGAATACGGATATTAAACATGAACCAAAGTCATTACTAACACATTCGTATAATTCTATGAATTTAGCTACTCATTAACAAATAAACTAAACACGTGTTTGTAGGAAAACATAGAAAATATAAGTACTAATATAATAAAAACACAAAGGTTGAATCTCGTAGCCTTGATCTTTTCTTGATTCCATGCTTCAAACTCCTTGGATGGTTGAAAACGGTGATGAACAATAGAAGGAACTCTTAAATATTATTCGTTGGTGTAATATGCAACAAAATGTTCCTTTGATGAAGCTTTAGGGGGGATTTATAGCTTCCAAGTCGTGTACAATGATATGACAATTCTTCAGCATAGTACGGTAAGTCTTTAAGAGAAAATAGGACGAATTCCATGCATCACGTCCCAGTGGGCCGCTAGAAAAAGTCCAGCGGTCGCTGGCCAACATTCCGTAACTTCTGGACTCAAATGAGCAGTCACTGCGCAAGGTCCAGCAGTCGATGGGTGTGTTCTCCTTTTCAACTCAGATTTCTAAGATGAGTCGATCCATGGACAGCGGTCGATGGGCGCTAGCGGCCGATGAGTAAGGTCTAGCGGACAGCTGGCCGACTCAAATGCTCCAGACTTCCAACTTCGACTTTTTGCTATCTTTTTAGGCTTTATTTTTCATATTTCTCATAAAACACGTCAAAGTATCAAAATAGAGAAAACATGCAAATAATGGCCTTAAACAGTACAAAATCCGAGTGTATCAGAGAGGAATCCAGATTCTTTTGTTTACAACGGCAGTGGTGAAGCAAAGCTGATCGAGACGGTGATGGCACTATTGGACTGCTTGACGAATCTCGAACAGTAGCATCATCGACTATGCAACGGTGATTTCTCGGCGGATGAAACTCTGAACGGGCTGATAGCGCTCCGGCGTTGAAATTTATTGAGAGAGAGAGAGAGAGATGACAGGAGCAAGGAAAGGAAAACTTCTGTAGTTATCCGGTGTCGAGTCGTCGAGGCTAGCAGGGTCGGCGGCTGGCAGAAGTAGCATTGTTGTATGTTGATTTTGGAGAGGATGGAGGCGACAAGATTTTCTCATTTTGAGGATGAATGTGGATAGATGTAGAATCGAGAGTAGGGATGTCAATTGGGTCAGCCCAGCGGGTTTCGGGCCAACCCTAATCGGGTTGCGATCAATCAGGTGCGGGCTAATCTGGTTGTGCTTTTTTCGGGTTATAAAAGTCCAACCCTAACTCTAAAAGCTCAGGTTTCGGGCTATCCCAGTGGATTGATCGGGTTGCTACAGATAAAATGAACATGCTATCAATACAATAAATAATGATGAAAATTAGTTATTTATAAATATATAAAAGCCAAGGGGAGTGATCAATTGCTAACTCAACCTTTAATTGCAAACTACAACTAATTTAAAACCATAAGATTTGTCTATCTAGTGGTCTATAAATTTCTATGTGTAATTTCATTTTATTAAAATTTAAAAAGATAATAAAACTACCAAATTTAGGATTTTGGATCAGAATGTCAATATAGCATATCAAACATATCAATACGATTCATTGAATATGTTAAAACAATTTAGTATTGACGTTGTATATATATTATATTTGATCTATTATGATAGCTACATTGACATTAGGTTGTTCTTGAAAATACGAAAAATTGAAGATTTTTTATTTCAAATTTTGACATTGGAATATATGCAAGTTAGATCTCGTTAGAATCCTTATAAAATTATTTTTAATTTGATATATGGTGTGTAAAAATATATGCAAGTTAGTTATAACCAAATTTAGGTCAATTGACATTAATATCCATAATTGACATTTTTTGTGCATTGGATTGATAATCATTGATGATTGATCTTATCTTGATTTCATGATCCAATGTCTACCATTTATTTGTAGTTAGAAGTTAAGGAGTGAGTTAGCAATATAACACACCCCTAAAAGCCAAATACTAGAGAATCCTTTTTCCCGCTCACTTTTATGAAATATCGATAACTTTATTACTCCTTTTGTCCATCAAAAATAGACATAGTTGTGGCTCACTTTTAGGAAGAGTTAGTGATGAATCATAAACCCAGTAGTGAAGTGGCTCTTGACGAGCTAACTTTTGTCACAAGTTCCATTAACCAAAAACAAGTACCAAACGTACAAACTACACCAGTAACTTCAACTTCTACTTCGAGCATTGTAGTGTCGCGTCGTAGTGGGTGGGTTTCAGATGAAATAGATAGATACATTGGTTTGGGGGGGATCTTCGGATCACACCTCGGACAACAATGTATTTGATCCCTGGAATTACGCAGAGGCGCCGGTGAATACTGATCATTGTCATTAGGTAAATACAATGAATTAAGAACTACAATCTATGATAGACAAATACATATACGAATTTTTAGTCCTACCTGAAGGTTGTATTGCCATAGGGAGTAAGTGAATTTACAAACGTATATGTGTACCCGATGGACGAGTCAAGTCTATAAAGCTAGACTAGTGGCCATGGGATATAGCCAAAAGGAAGGTATCATTTATGATGAGACCTTCTCCCCATTGGTCATGCTCAAATCGATCAATATACTATTGTCTATAACAGCTTACATGGATTGAGATGTATGGCAGATGGTCGTTAAGACTACATTCTTGATGGTAGTTTTGAGGAGACCATCTACATGGAACAACCCGAGGGATATAACGTGAAGGTCAAGGAACACATGGTTTGGAAGCTTAAGAAGTTCATTTATGGTCTTAAGCAAGCATCTAGATCATGGAACCAGTGTTTCGATCAAACTATTCAAAAGTTTGGATTCAAAAAGTGCCCAAATGAAAGCTGCATATATAAGAAAGTTAAGAAAGGGAAAGTAGTGTTCTTAGTTTTATATGTAGATGACATTCTTTTAATTGGAAACAATAAAAAGATGTTATCAAACCGAGATGAAAGATATGGGAAAAGCTGGACATATTCTCGGTATTAAAATCCTCCGTGACCGTGAAAAGAGAATGTCGTGCTTATCTCAAGAATCTTACATCGAGACTGTACTTAGACGGCGGTTATGGTTCCGGCGGTTACGGTTCGGAACCGCCGGTTCCGGTATTGGAAATTGTTGAACCGGAACCGAACCGCGGGGATATTTCACGGTTACGGTTCCGGTTCCGAAACCGGCGGTTACAGTTCGGAACTGTCGGTTTTCCGGTGGATTTTTACGATTTTTCACGGTTTTGAACCGCCGGTTTCGGCACGGTTTCACGGTTTTTCGCGGTTTTGGTCTAGAACCGCCCGGAACCGACGATTCCGGCACGGTTTGGATTCGATTAATTCTCACGGTTCCGTTCGAAACCGGGACCGCCGGTTATGGTTTCGCGGTTAACCGCCCGAACCGAAAACCTTAGGCATACAAAACCCAACTCACTTTCAGTATAAGTGGGGGAATCAGACTTTGTTAGCACATTTTTTTTGTATACTCGAAAAGTTGCTTTGAGTATAAGAGCATCCTCATCCGTGCTCATATTTAAGAGCACGGAGGTGGACCCGGACCCACTTTTACTCCTTGTCCTTAGCTAAGAGCACAACACCCACATCCATGCTCTTAGCTAAGGACAAGCTTAAGGGTTCCACCATTCCACTATTTAATTTATATAAAAACATTTCCACAATATTAAGATTCATTAAAAAAACCCGGAATACTATTACAAATTACAAAAAAAAATTAAAATTACATAATTCAAATCCTAATTCAAACCCGGTATTGGCGGCGACATAAGCTTCATAGGCGGCACGATATTGTTCTTGGTATTCTTGTTCTTCGCGCTCCGCTTCCGCAATGAGATCGGTGAAATTCCTTTTTGAATTTTTTTTAGAGAGGGTTTGAGTGAGAAAGAAAGATGTAGATGATTTAGTATGAAAAAGTATGAATGAGAGATAATTTGATGTGAAAAGTGGATGATGAATGTATGTATTTATAGATGATTTTGGGATAAAAAAAAATCCAAAAAATCCAAAAAAAATTAAAAAAAAAACGTTCATAAACGATTCTATTTTTTGGGAATCCAAAAATATATATTTTTTAATTTTTGGTATTATTTCGAATTATTTCTGAATTTTTTTTAAAAAAAAGAAAGAAAAATCAATTTTGCCAATGGCTAAGCCGTTGGCCAATCAAATCGTGACACGTAGGGCTGCTCAGCGGCACGCACTTGCTCTTAGCTAAGAGCAGCGCCGTGCCGCTGGCACGGACGGACGGCTTGCAGCGGCGGACGAGCTCGTCCTTGCTGCTGGCACGGACGGACGGACGGCTTTTTCTCTACCGCTGCGGATGCTCTAAGTGGGAGATTGTTAGAGTTTTGTATACTACAAATCACCTTTCGAGAGATTGAATACTATAATAACTATTTTATTTTCAAAGTAATAAAAAAGATTATTTTTGTCATAATGATGTTATGTTTTACATTTAATGGTTGTTGTTACATATTTAAATGTTATAAGAAATAAACATTTGAACAAAATGGACATTTCTATCTAAAGTGCGGGAAATAAATATTAAACAAAATGGAACCTGGATTCATTGTAATTTCGGATTTGGATAGACAGTGCAATATTATTGTTGTAGTGGTTGATAATAATATTCTAATACAAGCTTATATTAAATTGTAGATTCAATTTAATTAGTAAAACTAATTGGGGGAGCAGACATCCAAACCTTCATAGATCTCTGACTGGATCCAAATATGAACTTAATATAAATAGGAGAATAATGGAGAGACAGAAACACAATTTATTTTACCAAAATTTTCAACCCTCTAAGGAGTTGGCAGTTTTTCCTCTTCCAACACTGAGTGGGAGTTTTTTTTTTTTTTTTTAAGTCCTACTACTCTAATAAGATCAGTCCACACTGATTTTGGAATATAGTTCGGGAACCAGGTAGAAGATTAGTGGTTGAGTATTGAAGAACATCACGTGGAGAAGAAGCAAGTCATCTTCGATTCTTTGGAGAATCAAGAAGGTTTCAATTAATCAAAAGCTTTGGAGAACATCACGTGGAGAAGAATGCTTCTATTCCGTAGAAAGGCATGTTTAAGTTTCAATTAATCAAAAGCATGTTTTAATTCATGTTACGAGCATGATACATGTGATAAGTGCACGAATAGAATTTGTCTGAATAATCTGCTAAATAGATCTAATTCTCTGATTTATTTATGGTTCCGCTGCAATACCCCATCACTTCATTCAACAATATAATATATTCGCTTTGTCCCCAAAAGTATATATTTTTGAAAGGGCGGAGTTTTTAATGCAAAATTGATAAAGTAAAAGAGAGATAGAGGCCACCTCATTAGAGAGAAAGAAATTTTTCAAAAATAGAAAGTTTCTATTTTTAGGGACGGACAAGAGTATACAAACTTTCTCCGTCCCACAAAAGATGTCACACTTGTGGGATTTAGGAGGTGTTGTTTTATGTGTTAAGTGGAGAGAGAAGATATAATATTTATATAATGTGAGAGAACTTTTTTTATTAAGAGAAAATATGACATCTTTAATGGGACAAACTAAAAAGGAAAGTAAGATATCTTTTAGAGGGTTAATATTTTTGTGCACTCGGGGAGTATTTAGTTAATATTTCCTATGTTACACCTTAATAGAACCGTTTCATTTCTGTGCACTCGTTTTGAAAATAGTTAAAGTGGAGAAAAAGTAATGTAAGAGAGAGAGATTGGAAAGACATGAGGGTACACTACATTATTATTCTATGTTTTAATTTAGTTTTTCTCCATTTTAGTTATATATTATTATTACTATTATAAAACAAGTGCAAAAAATAACACACTTTTATTAACATGAAAAGGAGAAAGTATAAATAAAAATGTTTATATATCATTTCAGAAAATAAAACATGAAAAGGATGAAATGGAGAAAGTATAAAATAAAAATGTTTATATATCATTTCAGAAAATAAAACATGAAAAAGGAGAAAGTATAAAATAAAAATGTTCATATATCAATTTCCTCTATACTAACTCATTGTATTCGCATCTCTGTCTATAAAATAATATATCAAATTATAATATTGAATTGTCATTTTATTTTATTTTTATTTTAGATTGGTAGACCTCACACCCCAAATTCTTACACTCACATATTGTTAAATCTAAATTCCACATTCCTTTTTAAGTATATTTTATAAATACATGCAGGAGAATGGAGGAGAATGGAGTATAAAAATTTTACTAATTTTTTCAAATCATTTATTAAAATTATTGGTACATAACAGGACTATCTTACTCGATATTGTGATGTACTCCTATCGTTTTATAAATCAATAATGCTATGCAGCCACATTATGGCCAGCCACACAAGGGTATAATAATAATTTCAGCTTTTAAAATATCAAATATAATAAGTTTACTTGTTAGTGCTGCAGTGGTTTTACTAAATAGCCCTTTTACAAAAAAAAAGTCGTTTCTGATTCTTTTATGCATTTATTAACCAATCTATATTGAATTACTACAATTATTTATCATCTATTCCTTTTCAATTCTTTGCGGGAGAATAAAAAAAAATGTTTTTTACACTATATATTCTCACCGTCACCGACAATCTGCTGAATTCCCTGCTAAATTTCAGTTCGTCTAATTCTAAACTAACCCAATCAAATCAAGTTAATGTCTAATTAAGTTTTAAAAAAATATTATATTTATTAAAATCAGTAAAAAATAACCTGATGAAAAGAATTTGTAGAACTCTATTTTAATGTTAATGTCTATAATTGGTTAGAATCTAGTAATTAGACGTATAATTTTTTTAAGAGTATTTATTTTACAAAGAATATTCATACATATTTTAATTAAGAAATGAACTAATAATTTCAAGGAAAATGATATGCTACATACGTGAACACTAATTTCGTTCGACGCACTTTTAACATTATTTGTTTTATTTTATATATTTAGTTCGACTCTAATACATTAAAAATTATTATTGATATTTTTATTATAATAAAATTTATAAAATTATTTTTTGTAATAGGTCGCGTTAAATATATATTTGATCCTTAAAGTTTAACTAAAACAACATTTTATAGTAACATTTTTTTTATACAATTTGATAACTTCTTAAGAAGTTACTCGCATTACACTACAATAAAATTTAAACTTGAATTATCGTTTTCACTATTAGTGCAAATAAATAAATAAAATAATAAAGAAAATAAACAGAGCATTTGAATTTTATAAATTTTATAAATAAAAATATCAATAACATTTTTTAGTGTATTAGAATCAAACTAAATACATAAAACGAAACAAACAACCGTAAATATATAGTATCAAACAAGTATGATGCTTACACAAGATATGTGAGCAGCGCTTCCTTCGACGAAAATTTAACATTGTTTGTTTCCTTTTATATTTGGCTTGATTCTAATACATTAAAAAATATTACTGGATTTTTTAATTTTGCAAAATTCATAAAAATCAAAGCTCATTTTGTTCATTTTCTATGTAACTTCAAATAAAATTAAAATAACAACTCGAACTTTGATTTTACGAATTTGTGAAATTAAAATTTTAATAACATTTTTTGTGGGACGGACCAAAATGGAATACTGAGACGAATTATCTGGGACGGAGGGAGTAGTTTATATTATTTCCCAGTATCATAATAAATACTACTCCCTCTATTCCGCAGTAGGGGAGACGTTTCTTTTTGGCACGCGATTTTAAAAAAATTATGTTAAGTGAGTTAGGTAAATGAAGAATAACGTATGAAATTAAAAGGTAGAAAGATTAAGAGAGAGTATGTGTATGTAGGGGAGCATTAGGGTGCATCCTTAATTAGAGTGCTAACGTACATCCAATCACGTGCTGTCACGTGACAAGAAAAATGCAATATACATTTTGGCAAGTTGTATATGCATTTCCGTATATTGCATTTTTGTTATAGGTAAATTGCATTTTATATTGTTGACTTTAGCATGTTAACATAAATCGTCTACAATGCAAAATAAATTAAATATAAATGCAATCCGTCTATATAAAATGCAAATAACAGCCTATATCTAAAATGCAGAACTCGACAATAAAAAATGCAATCTGCATATAACAAAAATGCAATCTGCCAAAATTTATCTATAGTTTCTACAAATGTATATTGCATTTTTTCTATATACAATATTGCATTTTTCATGCCATGTAGCAACACATTATTGGATATACATTAGCACTTTAAAATTAGTTAGCATATTAGTATATCCCTACGTACATGTATTACTACTATTAAAACTAGTCATACAATAATAAAATATTTTAGTTACTAATTTGGAAATTGAAATCAAGATCTATATATGTATATTCATAATTATCAATAAAAGTCTCCCACTAATTAGTCTCGTGATTTAATTTTATACTATTAATTTAAATTGATTATTGCTTTATTTGGATAATTGAGGATTTCAATTGATTACCGATTTAATTTGTCCCAATTGATCTTCAATTCAAATAATCTTTGACTGAAGTATACAAATAATAATTTTATTTGATTTTAACTTCAACCGATCACTTAGATATTTCAATTGATATTATATATAGTTGAGAATTAAATTGCTTTTTTCAATTGATTTGAATAACTGAGAATTCCTACTACAATGTTGTTATAATTTTTAATATGAGGAATTATTATGATTTGACATATATAATATTATTTAAAAATTAATAATCTCATATGAAACACAATAATTGCATGGTATCACAATATTATTAATTAATAGTACTATTTAGTTATTTACCATGATATAAAATTTAAGATTATAATAGGTGCTATAATTATGGTCTAATGTTTATTTTTTTTTAAATGAAAAGTCTGAAAAGATAAAAAAAAGAAGGATAATATGTAACGAAAGTAGAGAGAGCCGGGGGGGGGGGGGGGGTGGTCTAGATTTGAATTTTTTAGACATATTTTTTCATAAAGTAAATTTGGATATTGCTGTAAAAATTCAAACAAAATAAGTAATGACAGGCGATATTGTCTCGTAATCATATATCCGAAGAAAACGAGTTGGTATTCGAGTCTCCAGCTTTAATATTTAAGAGTCTTGCTTAATATTTATGACTTAAGGCTTAAGGATATAATCGTCCTAAGATATTTGATATTTTTCATGTACATTAATTGTCATTCAACCGGTCCAGTTTTTGCTAAAAAAATTATTTATGGCCAACCACGTTATGGCCATTTAGCATCACTCCTTATAAATTTCATCATGTTTTGACACCGTATACACTTTTAGAAAAAAATAGAGATGTGAGCAAAAAATTCGCCGAATTAGAATTATATTATTAATTTTTATAATAAAATTTGACTTAGAATGAATAGTAGAGTAATACTCCCTCCTTCCAATAACAAAAGTCTTATTTTACCATTTCTCGATCCATCTCCCAATAAGATACTATTTTATTTTTACCATTAGTAAATAGATTCCATATTCATCATTTTATTTTACTCATATTTTATTACAATACCAATATATAAATAAATTCATATTTCATGAACTTATTCAATCCATTTTTTTATTTTCTTAAACGTTTTGTCATAATACTCTTATGATGAGCCGGAAGAAGTATAATTTATCACTAATGAAAATAAAATTCAAAAACGGGAGAATAGGATTTATAGAAGAATATTCGGAGATATACCACAAAAATATTCTAAAATTTCTCGTAAGATGGTGTTGACTGTGAAACAAAATTTTAAAACTAAACTTGATTGAAATTATTCACAGTTAGTATACTTTACCACCCATTTAGGACAAGAAAACAATAGTAGCCAATTAGACGCACTGGCAAGTGACGAGATAATAATTCAATGGAAAAATGTTTAACCAAATAAAAAGAAAAAAAGATAATAATTCAATAGAAAATTGTTTGCCAAATCCAAGAAAAAGTTATGTGTAGACATATTTACTTAAACACCAACCCCTTGGTAAACAGCAAATTAATGGCACAAAATAAAATTAAATGTACCACTAATACTACTTAATTTGTGCAAAATATGGCCGTATTGCTCATAACATATTGCGCAATCGGATGGAAGTTTTTCGCACATGATTCAATCACCTTAAAATTAAATAAACAAAATAAAACAAACAAAGACAAATCGAGAGAACAAAAAAAACATAAAATTCAGACATGCATCTAGCAAAGTCCATCTTGGAGTGTGTCTATGTACGCGTAAACAGGTACATATATAGACATAAATGAATTGAAAAGAAGAAGAAATAAAACCAGAGAACAATGATATAAGACGACAGAGAGAGGGGTAGAAAGGAGGGAGGCTGAGAAGAGAAGATGGGAAGTGATTTCAAGTAGGGTTTTTGGGGTCATTTTATAGCAAGGAAATGCATTTGAAGATATTAATTTTAAAATATTGTGCTTAAATTCACGGGTAAACGGGCAAGTGGCAACGTGTTGTTTCCGACAGGGCAGCCAACTTGGGCTGCCCGTACATTTATTATTTTTTTCTGTAACAGCTGTATCAATATCACTATATATTTATTTCCATTTAAGTTTTTCTTTTTTTATTCATGAATAAACATTTCACATTAAAAGATAACGCACCTCCGTTCCCAAATTAACTACGGAGTATCTCACTTTCATTGTGAGTTTAGAAAACTTTAAAAAGTTCTATATAGAAAAAATACTTACACTCGAATCAAAATTTTATATATTAATTTTATGAGATATTGATATTTAAAATTATGAATTTAGACATAATTATGATATTTATCACGAATTTTAAAATAGTGTAAAATATTATAAACTTTACATTCTATTTTTATTTAATATATTATCTTTGGCGAAAAAACATATTCTACGCAAGCAACCGTTAAATATTTATGATATTTTAAACCACTTTTTTTGTCAATGGAAAGTAAGATAAAAGGTTACATAAAAAACTTTATTGATTTATTAGTGTTAAATTGGATGAAAAAAACATATAAGTAAGTCTGATATGGTGATGACCTGCCATTGAGTAACAAATAAAATGTAAAATTTGTAATATTTTAAACTAATTTTAGAGTTTGCGTGAATTACCAAGATTTAGTCAAAGTTTATGATTTAGAGACCGATAGTAGAATTTCAAATACATTTTCTGCAAAATTTGTAAAATAATAAGAGTGAAAGGATAATTTTTGTAATGAATAATTTTAAATAACACTTCATTTGTCTTGGAAAAGTATGAACATTTGGTTCGACACATTAATCTATAATTGGTAAATTACGAGAGAATGATAAATATTAGTGTAAGCAGTGTTAGTGGATAGTGAGTGGGCTCCACAAAATTAGTAGTGTATTGTAGTGGTATAAGTTGTAAATAAAATGATATGTATGGGTAATATCTTGTTTTACTATTCCAAAATTAGAAAGTTCATACTCCCTCCGTCCCAATAAATATGAAACATTTGGTTTCCGGCACAGGATTTTATGCAAGTGTTGTTTTGTGCGTTAATGAAGAGAGAGTAAAGTAAGAGAGAGGGAAAAGTAGAGAGAGTGGTGTTTCCATTTTAGGAAACGTTTCATTTTTAGTGGGACAGCCCAAAAAGGAAAACGTTGCATTTCTAATGGGACAGAAGGAGTATTTTTCATGGACGGTCTTAATAAGGAAATAGTTCATACTCTCTCACTTTTCATTTTAGTTTATCCTATTAAAGATGTCACAATTCTATTTTTGGAAAAGGTTTATCTCACATTAATATAAATATTATATTTTCTCTCTCCACTTAACACACAAAATAAAACCTTATAAAATCACGTGTTGTCCTATAAGTATGACATCTTTGTTGAGACCTGAGGAAGTACTTTTTAGGGACGGAGGAAGTACTGTGAAATATTTAATGGCAGATTAAAGTACATTTTATTTTATTTCAAAATCTAGGTATACTTGAATCACGAGGCCATCAATTATGATTTAATTTAATTCATAGAGGCAAATTTAGAAGCCATAAAAGGGTAGATAGGTTTCAGAATTTATAAATTTTGATCGAATTCTTCTATTTTCTATAAACTTATAATTAGTTTATAAATGAAAATTTTAGCTTTTTAATAAATTTTCAATTATTAGGATTTTACTTCAATCATAAACCGTGATGGTGACAAAAAATGATATTCCATTCATCTCGAAAATATATAAACGTTTAGTTAAACATGAGTTTTAATGCATAATTGATTAAATAAAATAAATGAAGAGGAAGGGTAGTGAAAATATTGTCAGTGGAGTATAATCCATAATATTAATAGTGAGTAGATTTCCAAAATTAGAAATTTCATATTTTTTAAAAAGATAATGATAAATTAACAAAAATTGTATACACAAAATATGATATTTTAGGTATTTTATATTGTAATAAATTAATAAATGATTTATGAATTTGATACATTACATATTTAGCCTTACGTGACCATTAAAAGAAAGTACTAAAGTTTCCAAATTGAATATGTAGTGATTTAAAAAGATTAATTATATCTTCCTCGTTATATCTAGAGATTAATATAATTGCTTAATTTACATGAATGGTGTAGGCAGCAACATTAAATTTCTGCTTCCATTTATTAATATACACGGCTTTTTTAATTATTTATTATTCATTATAAGGCAATTTCCTCATTATTTTTATATTTAATGAAAAAAAATTAAATATATTACATAATACTAGCAGTAAAAAATTAATTACTTTATCATTAATTAATTTCTCAGTATTAGTATCACCTAATTAGTTGATGATATTAAGTAGATTTCATTGCATATACTACATTTCACGTAAAAATCATGAAACAAAATTAAATATTGAATATAATAATAAAATATAAATTAAAGTATAATAATCATTTGCGTCAAATTATTTTATTTTACAGTAAATCTTAAGATTGTAAATTACAAAAATAACTACATAGTATATATTTAATTTCTCAGTGCTAGTATCACACAACTAATTGATGATTATCAATTCGATTTAATTGTTTATTCTGCATCTTCTTCACGCAAAAATCATGAAACGAACTTAAACATTATATTAGGGCTGTCAACTTTTGGCATGACACGATAACACGACACGAACCTGCGCGAAATGAATGGGTCAAAGTTTATTGGGTTCGTGTCCTTATCATGTCGACATGTTAACTACACGAAAACTTCGTGACGTGTTCGTGTTACACGTTAAGAAATAATTAATATTATTATTTTATTATTTATTTTAAAATTTTATAATTTTATAATTAAAATTTCAAATTTAATATTAGAAATAATATTAATATATTATGAAACATCCATGACCCAACTATACATAGTGCATATGTTTTGGTGTGGAAATATTTAAAAATGCATGGAAATATAATTATATATATATGAATAGTATAAATGTGTGAACGTGTGTGCATGGGATAGTTAATAAAAAGAGAAGAAACACATGTCTTTGCATCTATAATTTAAATAGTTAAAGATAAGGTAGAAAAAAAAATACATATAAATAGGGTCGTGTTAGGTTGAGATTTTTGAACCTAATTGAGAATTGAGATGCAATCTCAGCCACTCATTCAGAATATTTGTGAAATGTCAACATGTAGCTTATGTCAAATAGGGATATTATCGTCAATAGCATACATCAAATGTCAACAACTTTATTCAATAAATATTTTTTTATTTTAATTTTTTTAATTTTTTTAATTTTAATTTTTTTAATTTTTTTATTTTTCTTAATTTTTTTTTACTTCCTCTGTCCCGGCTAAGATGACACATTGCTTAGCCGGCACGGGATTTTAGGAGTTATTGGTTAAAGTGTTTAATTGGAGAGAGAGAAGATGGGTGTAAGTATTAAAGTAGAGAGATAAAGAAAGATGAATATTTTAATAGGAGTGGGAAAAAATGGTTGAGTGTATTAATTGGAGAAAAAGTTACCAAAAAAAGAAATGTGTCATCTTAGTTGGGACAAACTAAAAAGGAAAACGTGTCATCTTAAGCAGGACGGAGAGCGTATTTTTTATTTTTTTTAAAAAAATCATTTTTTTTGTCAACTACTACATATATAATTCACCTCAACTACACATCAAATGTCAACAAATTTATTCAATAAATACATTTTGACATGAGTTGTACATGTAGTTGACATTATATTGTGTAGTTACATGAATTATATATGTAGTTGACATGGATTGCACACATAGTTGACATTATATGTGTGTAGTTGACATGAATTGTGTGTGTGGTTGACATGGATTGTACACATGGTTGACATTATACGTGTGTAGTTGACATGAATTGTATATGTAGTTGACATTATATGCATGTAATTGACATGGATTGTATATGTAGTTGACATGAATTGTATATGTAGTTGAAAAATAAAAAAAAAATTAAAAAAAAAATTTTAAAAAAATTAAAAAAAATAAAAAAAAAATAAAAAAAGTTAATTTTTTTAAAAGAAATTTTTAAAAAAAATTTAAAAATTAAAAAAAATATTTATTGAATAAAATGTACCATGATATTACAATTCTGCCCTTTCATAATTAATTAATCTAAATATATTTCCATGTGGAAAAATCTAGACCACTCATTTAATAAAAATGAGTGGCTGATATTGCATCTCATTTCTCAATTAGCATAAAAAATCTCAATTGATCACAATTCTTATATATATATATATATATATATATATAGGGTTTTGATCTATGAAGACCAGATTTAAATACAGAAATGCATAACACGGTCATACGTAAGGCATTTTTAGGTCATAGTTAGTTTATTTTTAGGTCATGCTAACAAAGCATGACCTAAAATGATCTTAACATGACATAAACCCAAATCTTATAATATGACCCAAAACTACTTAATTATGACCTTCCGTATTTTGGGTTAATTATTGACCATTAGATCATCTAATCCTAGGGCCAAGATTTGGGCTGCATTTCTGGATTTAAACACATACTTGTTTTGATCATCTCCATATATATATATATATATATATATATATATAGGATTGTGATCAATTGAGATTATTTAGGTTAATTGAGAAATGAGATGCAATATCAGCCACTCATTTTTTTTAAATGAGTGGTCCAGATTTTGCTACACAATAAATATTTTTAGATTAATTTAATATGAAAGGACAGAAATGTAATTTCATGTTTTTTCAGCAGCGGAGCATTCCTCGTCTCGCGATTCTTCTCCCACTCTGCTGACGCTGGTCACCTTCAACCCTTTCTCCAAGCTCGCCACCGCGATTTCTCCGGCGAGACACCGCCATGGACTGTGGCTTTCTTCAGCTCCTCCGAATCGTACTCGTTCCCGTCCTCTCGCTCTCAGGCGCGCCTCCGTGTCAAGAGAACGTCAAGCGGTTAGCTCGCAACTACACCACACTCTTCTTCCTATTCTTCTCCTGCTCTCTGTGAGTAATTCGTCTCTTTCGTTGTGTAATTTCTAGATTTATTGAGCAAAAATTTTGCACATTTTGGATTGAATTGGGGGAATTTTGTGCAATACCATTTTTTCCCCCAAATTGAAGCTGAAGAATTTGAGCAATTGAAACATGAATAAAAGAAGTAAACAGAAGCGGAGTAGACAATTGCGATAGCAAGAAGGTAGGGGATGAAGACGAGCGTGTTGGCGATTCAGTAGGAGGGGAGACGGTAGATGCCGCTGGAGGCTTCTCGGAGGTGGATTGTATGTGGTGGAGGAGAGGAGGAAGGTGAGTGTGAACGCAAAGAGACCTAATCGCTTCTCGGTCCCCGATTTGTCTAATCCGATGTTGATGTAGATCGTGCCGAGCACGATTCCGACTCCTAGGGCTTGCAATATGTTGGTGACGAGCAATTGTTTTGTTCTGTAAATGATTTTCCAGAATCAGAAGGATAGGAGTGTGATTTCGTGGATTCTCGAGCTTCCAGATTGTATTTTGTGTTCAATTAGAGGAGGAGAAATGGATTCAATTGATTTTTCCGGATCTTATTAATCTGTATGCAGATTGAATTCAGTAGCATACTCAATTTCAGACAAATTTCGTAGGGGTGTAGAAGCTGGATCTGATAGAATTAGGAGGTTCAAGGGATCAATAAGATCTTTCTCTTTGAAGAGGTTTTTGACAGATGATGAGGGACCTAGGAGGAAAACTCTTGATCCTCAAGGACCATTTCTTCAGAAATGGAACAAGATTTTTGTCTTGTCTTGTCTGATTGCTATCTCCTTGGATCCCTTGTTTTTCTACATTCCTATTATCAATGGAGAAAAGAAATGCCTTGATTTGGACGAGAAATTGGAGATTGTTGCTAGCATTCTACGATCTTTTACGGATATCTTTTATCTCACACATATTATTTTCCAATTTCGTGCCTGTTTCATTGATCCTTATTCACGTGTATTTGGAAGAGGAGTCCTAGTTGAAGATTCCTGGAAAATAGCAAAAAGATATCTCACATCATACTTTATAATTGATATTCTCGCAGTTCTTCCACTTCCGCAGGTATGACATAACAATTACTCCATACAATTGAAGAAATGCTTAGCTTAGTTAAAGAGCTTCTCTTTAACTATTCAATGAACTTGTATAATGCCATTTTTTTATCGCTACATAGATTTTGTCTTTAGAATCTGTCGTTCTTATCCAGTTATCTATAACTTTCCAGATTGCAATTCTCATCATCATTCCAAAGATGAGGGGAGCAAGATCTTTGAACACCAAGAATTTGTTGAAATTTGTGGTTTTATTTCAATATATACCAAGGGTTCTCCGGGTCTATCCTCTGTATAAAGAAGTCACAAGAACTTCTGGCATACTTACTGAAACAGCATGGGCTGGAGCTGCCTTCAACCTTTTCCTTTACATGCTTGCCTGTAAGTCTATCTAATAAGCTTCTGAGTTGGGATTCATTATATCTTCTAATTGTCTCTTTTGGTCCATTTTTAGGTGCTTGGAGCCTTTTGGTATTTGTTTTCAATAGAACGTGACACTACATGCTGGATAAGAGCTTGCGGAGATCAATCTGCGTGTAGAAATGCTTCGTTTTATTGTGATGCCGAGCCTGCAAGATTCGCAGAAAATCTGACCAAGTTGTGCCCTATACAGCCTCCTAATACAACATTTTTTGACTTTGGGATATTCCTTGATGCTCTTCAATCCGGTGTTGTCGAATCAAAAGACTTCCCTCAGAAGTTATTTTATTGTTTCTGGTGGGGTCTACAGAATTTAAGGTCAGCACATTCCTGAATTTGTTCAGTGTTTTCATTGCATAGTTTCTAATCCAGTGTATGGTTTTTTGCAGTTCCCTTGGTCGGAACCTTCACACAAGCACTTATGTCTGGGAAATTGCCTTTGCAGTTTTTATATCTATATCCGGCTTGGTGTTATCTATATCCGGATTCAATTGATTTTTCCGGATCCTGCTCCAGCTGTTCTGGTTGTTGGAGGTCGGTGAGGATTTCCATGGCGAATTCGAGGGGATTGAGCTGAGGGGGGGGGGGGGGGTGATGAAGCCGTTGGAGAGGAGGAAGGCTTCGAGGGAGGAGATGTCGTCGTGGTGGACGATGGCTTCGCTGCTGGGAGGAGATGTCATCGTGGTGGATCTTGAAGCAGCAGCCGCCGCCGGAGCTCTTCTCCATGCTGCAGGAGGTGAAGAGAGCGACGATGTCGTTCCGGAGCCACCAACAGCACAAAGAGGCGGCAGAGGTGGTGGAGCCACAAACAATAATGGATCTATTCGACGAGGTTGATTAATTTACTTGAAGATTTAATTTTCGTGTTAAAATGGTGGAGGCGTGTGCTAGTATGGTCTGATATGCTAATGGATTATGCACCTATGCAGTTTCGGTTAGTCAATTATGTAGTTGCTGTTAGTCAATTTTTTTGATTCATTGGTTTCCTGATTATGTTTTGTGTGTGCATCTGATAATGCTTGTGTGATGCATTAGCTTCTCCCTTTTCTAGGTTGTAAATACTTTTCACATTTCCAACATTAAGTCTATTCATTAGTCTGAAGGATCATTTTAATTTTGAAAATATATTTCATGCCCAAAATCTTGATTAATTGAATAATTAAGCTTGATTATGCCCGATCATTGACATGAAAATATTTGTTGTTGACATAAATTATTTGTAAAATATTGTTGTTGACATCGTAGTTGACATAAATAATATAGGTCGTTGACATGAATATATTTGTTGTTGACATAAATTATTTGTAAAATGTTGTTGTTGACATCGTAGTTGAAATAAATAATATACGTCGTTGACATGAAAATATTTGTCGTTGACATTAATTATTTGTGAAATGTTATTGTTGACATAATAGTTGTCATAAATAAAGTTTGTTGTTGACATCGTAGTTGACATAAATAAAGTTTGTTGTTGACATCGTAGTTGACATATATAATGTTTGTTATTGACATTTGTCGTTGACATTAATTATAAGTGTTATTTTTTAGTTGTTGACATTTTAATATGAGTTGTTGACATTCGATATTCTCGGTATTGATATGTAAATTATAAGTGTTATTTGTTCGTTGTTGACATTTTAATACGAGTTGTTGACATTCGATATTCTCGGTATTGATATGTAAATTATAAGTGTTATTTGTTCGTTGTTGACATTTTAATACGAGTTGTTGACATTCGATATTCTTGATATTGATATGTGAATTATAAGTGTTATTTTTTAGTTGTTGACATTTTAATACGAGTTGTTGACATTCGATATTCTCGATATTGATATGTGAATTATAGGTATTATTTTTTAGTTGTTGACATTTTAATACGAGTTGTTGACATTCGATATTCTCGGTATTGATATGTGTTATTTTTTAGTTGTTGACATTTTAATACGAGTTGTTGACATTCGATATTCTCGGTATTGATGATATGTAAATTATAAGTGTTATTATATTGAATGTTGAATATTTGAATGTTGAAGATTTAAAGATTTGAAGAATGTTGAAGATTTGAAGATTTGAATGTTGAAGATTTGAAGATTTGAATGTTGAAGAGATTTGAAGAATGTTGAAGATTTGAAGATTTGAATGTTGAAGATTTGAAGATTTGAAGATATGAATGTTGAAGATTTGAAGATTTGAATGTTGAAGATTTGAAGATTTGAAGACTTTGCAGCTAGAGTTTTAGAGAGAATTTTAGAAAATGATTTCAAACACAATTTAATAAAAAGACAATTATACCCTCTTGTTGACATAATGTGGTATTTGTTGACATTTTGTTAATCTTGTGGATTAGTGACCCTATATATATATATAGGGTCTTGTTAGGATGAGATTTTTGGACATAATTGAGAAATGATATGCAATCTCAGCCACTAATTCACAAGATTAACTTAATGTCAACAACTATCACATTATGTCAACACAGGGGTATAATTGTCTTTTCATTAAATTGTATTTGAAATCATTTTGTAAAACCCTCTCTAAAACTCTAGCTACAAAGTATTCAAATATTCAAATATTCAAATCTTCAACATTCAAAACTTCAAATCTTCAACAATCAATAAAATAACACTTATAATTTACATATCAATATCGAGAATATCGAATGTCAACAACTCATATTAAAATGTCAACAACTAACAAATAACACTTACAATTCACATATCAATACCGAGAATATCGAATGTCAACAACTCGTATTAAAATGTCAACAACTAACAAATAACACTTACTATTCACATATCAATATCGAGAATATCGAATGTCAACAACTCGTATTAAAATGTCAACAACTAAAAAATAACACTTACAATTCACATATCAATACCGAGAATATCGAATATCAACAACTCGTATTAAAATGTCAACAACTAAAAAATAACACTTACAATTCACATATCAATATCGAGAATATCGAATGTCAACAACTCGTATTAAAATGTCAACAACTAACAAATAACACTTACTATTCACATGTCAATATCGAGAATATCAAATGTCAACAACTCGTATTAAAATGTTAACAACTAAAAAATAACACTTACAATTCACATATCAATACTGAGAATATCGAATGTCAACAACTCGTATTAAAATTTCAACAACTAACAAATAACACTTACTATTCATATATCAATATCGAGAATATCGAATGTCAACAACTAACAAATAACACTTACTATTCACATATCAATATCGAGAATATCGAATGTCAACAACTCGTATTAAAATGCCAACAACTAACAAATAACACTTATAATTAATGTCAACGACAAATGTCAATAACAAACGTTATTTATGCCAACTACGATGTCAACAACAAACTTTATTTATGTCAACTATTATGTCAACAATAACATTTCACAAATAATTAATGTCAACGACACATATTTTCATGTCAACGACGTATATTATTTATGTCAACAACAACGTTTTACATATAATCCATCTGGAAATTATTTATGTGGATGAATAAGGCAACACTTCAATTGAATTTCCACAACAGTAAGAAAGCGAATTAAACACTGGAGTTCAATCTTACGACATCAATAAACTGATTTCAAGCAAAATTATAAATCAATAATTGATATAGCAGCAGCCAGAAAACAAACAAAGCAATTGCAACTCACAACCAAATCCTAATCACCTAACGAGACCTAAACTTCTTCGCTTCAAACCGAGCTAAAAAATTGGGTAAAACACAAAGTTATAGCAAACGGTAACTTCGACTCACAATTAGGATTGAGCTTGGAGAGAGCGCTGCGCGAACAGAGAAACGGATGCCTTATCGAAGACAAGAGCGCGGGCTCGGAGCTCGAGCGAGATCTGCGGCCTAGATTTGGAGTCTTCGGGAAGCATAAAGGAGCCCCAGGCTGCCGGCGACGAATTTCCGATCTGGAAATTCGCCGATCTCATCTCCATCTGGAAGATTCTCACCGCGCGCCAAATAATTTCTCCGGCAGCTCCTCCTCCATCTGCCCCTCCACTCAGAACCCCAAATCCACTGTAGCTGCCTTTAAGCACCCTCACGCTAGCCGCAAAATCGCGGAGGCGACGGTGGAGCTGCCGACGTCGACATCAATTTCCAGATAATCCGCTCCTCGGTGGTAGCAGCAGTTCACAGCCTTGCCGAGTAGACACGCCGAGTATCTCCCCACCGCCTTCTTCAGAATCCTCGGTCCTTTCATGATTTTATTCACGATTTTGAATCGGTTGTAGAGATATTCACCCGATCCGTTGATGAATTTGTTGAGCAGAGGATTCGATCCGATCAGCTCCCCTTCCTTGCTAGAGAATGCTCACGGCCGGGGATCTGGAGATTCACCCCGATCGAAGATGTGATCAATGTCTGATAGAACGAGCATGTCAACTAATCGATCTCAATTAGACCGCCTGGTCAAGGAGCGCGACGTAGACTGCCTGGTCGAGGAGGGCGACGAAGACCGGGAGCGCCTCTTCTTCGAGCCCGGCGCGACGAGTTTCGCGCTGGCGGAGGCAGAATCAGGCGGCGGAGGTAGAGAATCAGAGCGCGGCGGCAGCGTGGCGTTGGTGGCGGCGATGAATTCGAGGGATCCGTTCCTGGATTTTAGGGCTTTGATGGCGGAGATGGTGGAGGGCGGCTGGGAGATGGATTGGGGGTTCTTGGTGAAGATGAAGAACCTAATTAAAACACGAAATTACCATTATACCCTTTCATAATAAATTAATCGAAAAATATTTTTTGTGTGGCAAAATCTGGACCACTCATTTAATAAAAATGAGTGGTTGATATTGCATCTCATTTCTCAATTACCCTAAAAAATCTCAATTGATCATGAACCTATATACTCCCCTTCAATAAAAATCTCAATTGATCATGAAGGGGAGTATATATATTTAAATAGTGGAGAAGCTAAAATTAATTAACATATAATAAAAAAAATGGACACTAAGCAAAGTTACTCTTGCAACACATAGCTTTCAATTTTATTATCTCGATGGTTAATGTAGTCTGCTAACCGACTAAGGGAAGTACTTATATGTATATTACTAATTGCTCTCGGGGGAGGAGAGGGAGGAGAAGGAGAGAAAAGAATAATAAAGTTTAGTTTCATTATGGAGAAAATAAAAAGGTTTAGAAAACAAGAACAAAAGAAAAAGAGAAGAGTCATGAATCATAGATTGTAAAGTGTTTACAGAATCAAGAACTTAGTTAAATTAATTTTGTAATCAGGTATGTATAAATCGCACTTTTAATTTTTCATGGATAATATGGTTCATTGTTATATATTGAGCCAAAATATTTTAAATTATGTGATATGACCCTGATATGATTATGAGTTATTTGATATTGATGGGGGATATGATAGGATATATGATTGGTGCAATTGATATATTGTATGTTATATTGGAGTGAATATTTAAATTATATAGTGGAACGTGATGTGAATATATGATTTGTGAAAGGGATATATTTATATAGTGTATTGGAGTTATTTGATGGAATGTAATATGAATATGTAGTTGATGGAATTAATATGTTTTACATATGGCATTAAAAGTACATGAATCATGTGACTAAAGAGGATCTGTGACGGTTTTGCTCTGGATCTGAAAATATTACAGAGGGACCTATGAGTCTAATTACAGAGGGACCTCCGGGTCAAATACAGAGGGACCTATGAGTCCAATTACAGAGGGACCTTCGGGTCATAGAGGAATTCCGGGCAGATACCAGACTTGATTTGTCACAGAATAATAAATTGATCAGAGAGGCATATGCATTTCGAAATGAAATTATTTATGATATATGCTTTGTATTGTATATGATTATATGCGTTGTTTTGTGGGTTAATGAAGAGAGAAAGTAAAGTAAGAGAAAGGAAAAAGTAGAGATGGTGTTGTTTTTATTTTTATGAATTTTGTTTATGGAACAAAAAGAAGTTTTCTTTATACAAATGTGTACGTCAGAAGAGTTGATGTGTGACATATTATAATATTATTATTATAGTGTCGTTATTGTGCCGTGTCATATATGTGTTGTTATCGTGTCGTGTTGACGTGAAGTGGTTCGTGTCGTTAATGGGTTCGTGTCGTGTTCGTGTCTGAGGGTAGCAGGTCGTGTTCATGTTCGTGTTTGTAGTGTTCTTAACGGGTCGTGTTCGTGTTTCTTGTTATCGCGTCGACACGATAACGACACGACACACACGATTTGCCACCCCTACATTATATAGTGAAAAAAATAAATTAAATTGATAATAGTCATTCGCGTCCAATTATTTTATTTTTAAATAAATCTTAAGATTGTTATAAAAATGATTACATGTATGTACACTTGCTTTCTCATTGTTAATATCATCCACCTAATTGATGATTATTAAGTTGCTTTTATTGTATACTCTACATCTTCACATAAAAATCGTGAAACGAAATTAGATATTACATGTAATAGTAAAAAATAAAATAAGTTGATAATAATCATTTGTGTCTAATTATTTTATTTTTGAAGAATCTTATGATTGTAATTATAAAAAGACTACATGTATTATTTAGCAATACCTAATTTCTCACTGCCAATTCGATTAAGTCGATCAATGATAACCCTAAACTAATGGCCACTAAGTCGATTTCACTTTATACTCTACACTAATCATGAAATAAAATTATATAAGATAGTACTATATAATAGTGAAAATTAAAATAAATTTATAATAGTCATCTATGTCTAATTATTTTATTATAAATTAATTCTTCAGATTGTAAACTACTATAAAAATTACTACATGTATATATACGAGTATTTTATTTGTTAATACTATCACTCAAATAATTTATGCTTATTAAATCGGTTTCTTTGTATACTCTACATCTTCACACAAAATCTAAAAATAAATTAAATACGAATAGTGCAAATAAAAAATAAATTAAAATTTATAATTTTCATTCGCATCCAGTTGTTTTTTTAAAATAATTATTAGTTATAAACTATAAAAGTACTATATGAATATATACTTACTCACTCCATATTATCATTTAACTAAATGACTATTATTGAGTCAATTTCCTAGTATACTATATATCTCCATGTAAAATCTTCAAACGAAATTAGATATGAATAATATTAAAAATTAAATTAAATTGATAATAGTAATTCTCGTTCAAATATTTATTATTAAATAAGTTTTAATTATAAACTACATGTATATATATTTAATTTCTCAATGTTATCACCCAACTTCACACGAAATTCATAAAACGAAATTAGCTATGGCATATAACAACTAAATTGATTATTTGAGTCAAATTGTTTAATTATAAATAATTATAATAGTTAAACTGATAACAGTTTCTCTAGTTTAAATTATGAAAATGACTATATGTACATAAACTTAAATTTTATTAGGAATATCACCCAATTAATTAATGATAATTAATTGATCTTATTATATTCTACATTTCGTGCTAAAAATATGAAATAAAATTAGATACTCTCTCTGTCCCAAGATAAGCGAAGTGCTTCTTTTTCACACTTATTTTGAAAAAATAATATAAAATAGTTAAAGTGAATAAAAATTAAAGTAAGAGAGAGAATAATGTAGAAAAGAGTATTTTTCACATTAAAATGATAATAGTTAGATATAAATTGAAGAAATCTAACGGTATTAGTTCCAAATTTTCATTGATAATATTAGTTAGATAAAAAATTTTGCAAGTGAAGAAATTTAATTTTTGAATGCCTAAATAATGGGACGTGTTAATTGCCATGATTGTTTATAGTTTCATACCAAATATAATTCTTATAATTTAATAGTGATTTACTTTATAAATATAATAAAAAGGGTAATTTAGTATTGAAATAATAGTTAATGAGATAACCGGCTTAAATAAAAATCGGTTTAAAATTTGAGGGCATTTTGTGTATACAATTTTTGTCAATTTATCTTTACCCTTTTTAGAAATAGACTAAAAAGAAAATAGTTCATAGTACCTTTTTTATGAATATAAAAAATATTCAATTTTAGGATAATTAGCTAAATAATAATTGTATGATTAATGACCATCATTATTTCTTGAAATTGAATGAAATATTTGAAATGAGACTAAAAAAGGTACCTCCTTCGTTCCATTTAAAATAGAGCATTCCATATTTAAATTTTTTGGAATATTAGTTTAAAATTTAAATTGTACTAAAAGAAAAATGAGTAACTTTAAAGCGTGACATTACTTTAAAAGAGACAAATTAAGTATTTATATACTCCTTCCGTCCCACTTTAACAATCTCGGTTGACCATTTTTAGGTATCCCACTTGAAGAGTCCGGATGGAATATTCCTTAAATAATGATAAGCCATATATTCCACTTACATTTTATTACAAAACTAACATATAAAAGTAGGACTCACATTCCATTATCTTTTTCACCTACTTTCCTTTATATTTTTTAAAACCCGTGTCTAACTCAAATAGGACTCCAGAAGTGGGACGGACCAAGGGAGTAATATTTACATAAAATATATTTTTATCTTCCTAAAAAATAGTAACAGTAAAAAAGTAAAATATCAACCATAAAAGAGAATTTATTAATTGTGGAGTATATACAATGACAAAAATAGTGTGGTCAATACTATGTAGGTCGACAACTCTATGCAGCAATCATACATATATGCAGTATGGTCCTGTTCTATTGAAGTATACAACTCAACATTTGATAATCAAGAAAAATTATTCGAAACCCAACTTATGCTGAGTACATACCAAACAATATATAGTTTTCATCTGTAATTGACTTTTCGGAAATTCACGATCATTTACAGAGTAAATCTATACCAATACTCCTCTTAGATGGAAATGTGATAATTGGTTGAATAAAAAGCAAAAGTAACATAATGGGAGAGTTTTGAGATTATTCACAATATTGTTATTTTAGAGGTAAATGTGATAATTGGTTAGAATAAAAAGCAAAAATTATTGGTTAACAATATTGTCCAACGCTCCTTTCGTACGCGAATAAGAATCCTATTTCTTTCTGGCACGAGTTTTAACAAATATTTAAGGAAGAAAAAGTTAGTGGTATGAGCACTTGCACTAAAATAAGTGGATAGAAGAAATTTAGTGAAACGTAAATTTATAGTATTTTTTTTAAGGATTAGACTTAAGCTATTCTGATTGCAAATATCGTAGGATTTAATTTTAGTTTGTAATAAGTATTTTGATGTGTTTGTTTTTATAGTATTATATTTTGGTACAAAAGATATAAAGATTCGAGCCAAACTAGAAAACTGACGGAATTTAGCGGTCCTCCAAATTGGATGAATATCGAACTCACCAGTCCCTTGGTGAATCAGCAGGAATATCAGAAGCAGCTCAACATGCCACTGAGTCGGAGAATGGAGAATGGAGAATGGAGAATTCAACCCTACACTTATCCTATTTTATCCGAAATTCTAAGCTATGTTATACTCTATATATAGTCCAGACTTATCCCAATTCGAAGATAATTTTTTAACCTTTACCCCATTCAAATAGAAACAAAAGACATTTCTTAATCCGGATTAGTTATCGAATTTGTCAAAGAAGTTCAAGGCAAAAAGAAGGCTGAAGTACTCAAGACCGAATTGACGAGTTTGGTTGGTCAACTACTCATTCCGTCCCACAAAAGACGTTCCACTTGTGGGACGACAAGGGATTTTAGGAGGTTTTGCTTTGTATGTTAAGTGAAGAGATAAAATATAATATTTATATTAATGTGAGAGAACTTTTTCTAACAATGTAAATGTGACATTTTTAGTAGGACAAACTAAAAAGTAAAATGAGAAATCTTTTATGGGACCGATGGAGTGGGAGATGATCAAAACAAGTATGTGTTTAAACCCAGAAATGAAGCCCAAATCTTAGCCCTAGGATTAGATAATCTAATGGTCAATAATTAACCAAATATACGTAAGGTCATAATTAAACACTTTTAGGTCATATTAAAAGATTTTGGTTTAATGTCATGTTAAAATCATTTTAGGTCATGCTTTGTTAGTATGATCTAAAAATAGACTACCCATGACATAAAAATGTCATACGCATGATATTGTTCTGCGTTTGTGTATTTAAATCTAGTTTTTCATAGATTAAAACCCCGGATGGAGTAGTTTATTTATGCTACTATTATTTTAAACTATTGATTTTGTAGCTCTTTATGGGTAACTAAACGATAGAAGTCCCTTCGGGGATATCCGATAAAATTGGAACGATACAGAGAAGATTAGCATGACCCCTGCGCAAGGGATGACACGCATAAATCGAGAAATGGTCCAATTTTATTTTTTTTGAAAGAAATATTAAAAAAAAAAAAACTAAACGATAGAATTCTAGAATTTGATTATGTTCTTTTAATTATATATTTCTGATATAATATTATGGTATTATTTTTATCTATTATTGTGGGATAATGCATATGATTTTCGGACAAACTATTAGATGATCAAGTGGTAAGCTATGGAATCGAGAGAAATAATGTGCTAGACAAAATAATTAACATATTATATCAATAAGACTTAGAGGTTTGAAATTAATTAGTGAGGATGATGGAGTAGTCTTAAGATTATTCTAGAGACTAGAGTTACTAGGCACTTAAGTGTAATCAATATCAAAAAGAGAGATCGAGAAATTTTAAAAATGGGAGGGCTAAAAACAGGAATCTCAACAGGATGATATTAGATAGTATCATGGAGATGTAGGTTGATTCGAGCACTATTTGTGTCACCGTGGTGTAAAGAAGTTTGATAGGTGTGTTGCTTTATATTTATTGAAGATCTCCAATTCTCAAGGATCTCATAAGAAGACTTCCGAAAATTTAAGTTAATTCCCAAATTAAATTTGATCTAGATCGCAGATAGACGAACAAAAAATCAAAATATAGAGAAACATTATGCTTAGAAAACCTTTCTAAATCCTAAACCCTAAAAAAAAAAACCCTAGGCATATTCTGGTTCCAAGAGGGAGGCCTAAAAATCTAATTATTTCAGATCTGCTGTTGCTTGTGAAGTTACATTCTAGATTATATTTTAATTTCATGAATTAATTTATAAATTTTGAAAATTATCATATGAGATCTTAACCAATCGAGAATCTTTCATATATCCCTAAGCAAAAATATGATCGAATTTGCAACAGTAGATTTTGAAAACGAAATACTGATATTTAAGTGATTATTTAGCTTAATAAGTTCACATAAAGACATTGAATGCATGTCAAAAAATGCAATTAATTCATATAAAAGAATATAAACCTTAATACATGAATTCTATAAATTGAATTACTTATAAATTTAGATTCTACAAAGATTGGCCGACTTGCGATTTCTCCACGCGTTCTTCGAATCTTCTGACTTGCACCCTATCTCCAAATACAATCTTTTGTGTGGGAGAAATCCTATCATACTACATACCAATAAAACTTGGACATGAAAAGAGAGAAACACCCAAGTGTTGAAATGGTGCAATTTTCGAAATCCTCCAAGTGTGGGAAACCCAAGTGTTGAGATGGTGCAATTTTCGAAATCCTCCTAGTGTTCATTCTCTCACAAAAATTTACAAGAATGGAGACTAGAGCTCATTCTTTCACCAAGTCTTCTATTTACTGAGTACTCCTTTCATCCCATTCAAGATGTCCAGCCACTCAAGAATGTGGACATCTTGAGTGAGACGGAGGAAGTATTATAGATTAGACCAAAGATTCATGGAGATTGGACCGGACCTCACCTATTGGATTAATTCCTACAAGTACAACACATGATAATACAGCACATGATAAAAATATCAGCAAAATGATCAGACATGTCTCAGTTCCCTGTTTCCCTTCTCCCTTTTCACTTTCTCCAACACTTTGGATTCTAGAAGCATCCGAGCATACTCGCGACGTGCTTCTTCAATTTCTGCCTTGAGTTTTGTAATCTGCATAGACAAGCAAAAAAATAAAGTCGATCTCTAATTTGAGAAATAAAGAAAACACATAACCCTGCAATTTCATATCCACAACAAACCAAGAGGATTAAAAAAATATTCAAAATGTCAAAATTACAAAACATAAATACCTTGAGATTGAGTTCTTCGTCTATCGCTTCATATTCTTTGAACCTGAGATACAGACAGAATTCTGAACTCACAACCACATAATTTGATATATCATTGATTATGTGATAAAATTCAAAGTCTCCTTGGACGTCACAACAAAGTACATTAGATCTATGATAGAAGACTTACCGGGCGCAGAGGTTTCGGTTATCTTGAATTATCTTAGCGGCTTCTCCGTCTACTTGGAATGCCCTGGCAGGACAAATAGCACGCTGCATCGAGGAAATAACAGATAGCATCAAGTTTTACAAGCCGGGAAGGCTTTGTTATCGAAATATGAAACACAAAGCGATTAAAGATATCTAATCGCATTCAAGGACCAAACTGCACTGATATGGTCTATATAGGTTCTAGAAGTTGTTACAAAAGATCATAAACGACGAAAGCACCTGTTGTACATTTCCACTGTGAGCATTATCAACAGATCTCACCCTTGTGCATCCCATCCTATTTACCCTTCCAGTCTCCACAACTTGCTCATGTCTTTTCCTTTTGAGAGCTGCTTCTGTGCAATGTCAGTTCACAATGAGTTTTTTACCATAGCAGGCGTACTTCAGTAATGAGATTCAAATATATGACGAAGGCTCAGACATCAATATATTCTGAGTTCTTACCCTCTGTGCTCTTATGGAAGGACGGCAAGGAGATTCCAGATGCATCTTTTTTAACTCCAGCTGCCGATGATGCTCTTACACCAAAAGCACTTGAGGAGTCTCTAGTCAGCACGACAGGTTGATATATACCAGGTCCACAATTTGACTTAGGAGTAGGTGCAACTTGATGTGCCATTGGTCGAGGGATTTTCTTAGCTTGATAGCCAATGAGTCCACAATGGTAATCCCTGCCAAAGCAATTATAGCATCAAAGGTATGAGCCATCCAGGACAATATTCATTGCAATTTATAAAAAAGCCTGTAAATTGATCACTAACCAGTATTCTTGTGTCATTTCTTTTAGACGGGTTTCAAGCTTTTGGAAGACTGGAGTTTTCTCAAAATCCTGTTTATTGTGAGTAGGCTTAATAAAGTTTGCTTCCAAAAGCCCTGTTATGCCAATAGGAAGTTGTTAAGCATCAAATTTTTACATTTCAGAATAAATATACACTTATATGGAAATATATGGAATTCTTACCTACAACTCCTCTGCCTCTGCTGTCAGAAAAGGTTACAACATGCCAAAATGGCTGCAGCAAAGAGAAACAAAAATGGGTTCAAAATGTGGGTAGATAAAAGTAACAATAGTTCTTTATTTCATCTTTGATTCCTTCTTTTTCTTTACTTGGGAAGAATTAAGAATATCGCAATGGCTTTGTAACTTATAAAAAGTCTAGAGGGATTCAGGACAGATTGTTGGCAAAGAAATGGGTGGGTGAACACAAATTTCCTAACAGATATTATAGTGCCAGAAATAAACAAAAGAAGTATTGTGTTGGCCTAGCAGTAGAGTGGTTAACGCAGGAGGCCAAAGGTCTCAAATTTAAGTACACAATGGCATGGTCTTTAAATTTAATGTTGCAATTACCAAGGGGGTGGAGGAAATAAGAAGAAAGAAATAGTAAAAAATGGTTGATATGTTTCACGAAGAACTCACACTAGCTTTGCTTTCATTTTAATTTTATTTCTGGTAGGAACAATATCTAAAGATTGATTAATTAAGTAAAAGCAGTCACCAGTATCAGTCTATTCTTGTGGTAGACATTAAAACCATGTACATTCACAGCTGGAGCTTCCTTCAGGAAGCCAATCGTAGTGATGACCGATTCCTGCGATCAGTAAAATTAGGATACCATATCTCAGTTAAAAGGCCATGCAAAACCATTTTCCTGGTGAAGTCTTGGTTAATTGTATCTAAACATTCAAATGCATGTTTGAAGAAAATAAAAATCATACCTCAACATTTTGAGGTTTATACCGTATGAATTGCGGAAATTTGAGATCACTTCCAATGTTATGATACTCAACAATTTGTCCACGCAATACTATGCAAAAGTTCCCAGGATATTGCAAGTATAAAATAGATAAATATGCCTGCATAAAATAGAAGGCCAAGTATCAGCAAGTATTTACACTTTTTTTTTCTTTTTTTTTTGCAAGTATTTACAGATTTGTGCAAATACAAATATCTGGCACAAACTTACGCGAAGTGAATGCTTAAAACGATTAGCAAGATGCTGTTCGCTTGCTTTCATCTTAGAGGAAAATTTGGCATTTTCTCCAGTGTCCCAACAGATACGAATATCCTGATATATAAAACTCAAATGAGGATGCAAGGAAAATCATATAAAATATTACCTAGTATGCAAATAAAAAAAGGAGAACTGTACTGCAATAAATTCTATCAAAACCATAACAATAAATCCATTCATAAAATGTAGCAGTCAAATAACCTCTGGGTCTGACTCAAAATCGAGCTCCAATTTTCCATCATCATTCTGCCATAGATTGTAGACTATTATCTTGGTACCATGAGAGCCAATGTCGTCAAACTGCAAGATAGAAACAAAAGGAGATGAACAGGTTTAACATTAAAGATGTAATACTATTAAGTATTAACCAATGAAACGCATGGAGATGCATTATTTCCCTGGATACTCTACATACTTGGTTCAGAAGTTCGGCTTCTGTCGTAAACGGAGACCACTCTAAGAGGATGGAAAGATTTTTATTTAGATGTTGTTCATCGTGTAATGAATTCCATGTACTTGTATGTGAATCAAACTCATAATCAACCTGCATTGCAGAGGAACCAGATCATTAAAGTATGTTTAGCACATATTAATCCGAAAAATAAGCACCATGAATAAAAAGTAATACAATTGGAGTCTTGATAAAGGAGTATGTTTATGTATAATAGAGAAAGTTAAAAAGAAAATTATGTCTTCGAATTGTTTCCAAGTTTGTCAGTTTGTGCCAGGTAAAGTTTCAGCATGATTATAGGACATCCAAAGACAAATACAAGTGTAGAAATAAAACTAAATATTTCTTATAAAGTGATTTCAGAATAAAACTAAATATTTCTTATAGGATGTTGAATTTCAGAATAATCACTATTAGTTATGGCTATTTCAATATTGAATCCTGAACTAAGGATTTTAATAAAAACATCCTTCACAATTCATTGAAGACAATAAAAGGAAAATTATTTAATTTTATTAACATATAATTCCAAACGAATTTTCTGCCAAAAGAAATCTCTACAACTAGAAATCCTTTAAACATTTATATTATGTAGTCCAACTTTTAACTGGAAATAAAGACTCACCATTGGGACAACTATTCTATCCTGGCCTGTTTGCGTTAAAAATGTATAAGATAGCAAACCTACACTTTGCGTCGATTTCCTGGTCGAGAAAAAAAATAGTGAACAAATCATATAGTCAGAATCAGCACAGAGTGCAATGCCAAGTATGCATGAAGATGGCATATCCTAGCTTCTCTAAATAATTTATTACTTACCAATTTGAATATTGAAAACTAAACAAAAAATAAATAAATACATTCACAAAATTATCAGTTTACAATAAAAACTGGCGTAGATTACCACTAGCTGGAAGATAGGTTGAAGATTAGTTTTGGTTGAAATTAATGTTTATTTCTAGTTTACTTAGTTTACCTTTTACTTTAACAGTCTTGAGTAAATAGTCTTCTACGATTAGTTTTTTTCCAAGTTTGAGACTTCATAATGTATCCTTATATATCCTTCCTTGAGGTTTTAAAGGATTATCATGTGGGATTATTGGCCTTTTTGAGGATCCGTTTTCAGTTATATATTTTTCTGTTTTCATATACCTTTTGTTACTTTCGTTTTGTTCATCCACCTTTACCCTAACAAATCAGTGAGGAGCAAGAGGAATCTAAAGAGAAGATTGTGACAGGGTCTCAGGATGGTTCAGTGTATCTGAAAAAAAAAGAGTAACTTCAATGAAATTTTTCTATCTGTTTAATGAAGTATTTGAATTGTATTTTTAGTTTTAAGTTTAAGACTAAAGTCCAATTTTGGTCCCTTACATTTGCCCTAAAATTCTTTTTGGTCCCATACATTATGTTTGTGACCTTTTGGTCCCTAACATATTGTTTTGTAACTTTTGGTCCCAAACATATTGTTTTGTTTTGGTTCTGTTAAAATTAACAGTCAAAATGTTTAATAAATTTAATAACTTGATTATAATCTATGACTAAAGTCCAATGTTGGTCTCGTACATTTTCCATAAAATTCTTTTCGGGTCTTATACATTGAGTTTGTGACCTTGTTTGGGAGCAAAAGGTACCAAAACAGTATGTTAGGGACCAAAAGGTCACAAACTTAATGTATGGGACCAAAAAGAATTTTAGGGCAAATGTAAGGGACCAAATTAGACTTTAGTCTAAGTTTTAACTTTGCTGAGTCTTAGGAAAGACTTGTATCCATTTTTTCTCGGTTTGATTTTTCATTATCTAATAAATGGGCAGTATATTAAAATTAGATTCCTACTAACACCATTTCCTAGAAACTTGTATCTAGATAAGTAGACTAGATCCAATCCCTTCAGAAAACTAGTAGTAACCATAAGATCTGTTTCAAGGGTAGAAAAAAAACAAATATACATATATACAAAAAGTGTACGCGAAATTTTTTGGACAAATAAACCAACAAATGAAGAGTGTCCATGTAAAGATATACTAAAAATAACTCTTAAACAAAGAAAGCAAAGAAACCTGTCCACCATGGAGCGGCTGAAGACCACAACATCAGCCCCGAGTCTCATAGAACTGGTCTTAAACCCATTCCCATCTGAAAAGCTTCAAGTCAATATCTTACTTTCAAGTGAAGAAATAAAATAAATTTTTATACTCACACTGTCCTGTTGCAGTTTTTGAATGCTTATCAGAAAACCCAAAACTAATGCAACGCCGCATTGCTTCAGGGTTCATTCCACCACCATTATCTAATAAGAGAAGTAAAATGACATTGACGTATCACTCATACTTATCAAGGGCAAGGTGTGAACTTAGACATCGAATTACTATTATTTTCATAAGTCTGAGTTTGAGATATTAAATACCTTGAATTAACAAAGCTGTAGTTCCATCCCTAGGATTTGAGGTCTTATCCACGACAACAAAGGTGGCCCCATTTTGTATCTATCCATAAATGAGACATGGAATACAAGAACAATACAAATAAAATTATTACTTGTGAAAACAGCAGAAGATATATTTCATAAGTGAAGATGCTTAAATATAGCAGGTCAAATTAATTCAGAACCTACAGTCCTACGCTGAGGATGCTTAATCTTTCTCTCTACAGAACCAATAATATAGTTTAGAGGTTTCTAGTTACCATCCTAAACAAAAGACGACAATATAAAGACAAGATTTATAATGACCAAAAATAAAATAATGATAGGTAAAAGATTACCTCGTCAATGGAATTATCAAGCAGTTCTGCCACAGCTGGTAACATGGCACAGGTATAAGAGGAATGAGAATATGTAAGATGCACAATATGATATAATTAGGCCAATATAGGGAACTATATAAAAGATGCATACCGCCAAAGGCCCACTTGTGAGAAGTGGCATTAGAGTGAAGAAATTTGGGGTGAATATGAAGATAGCCTGTGCGATCTGCCAATTGAATAAAGAATCCATGATTACCATGTAAAGGTGATAAAAAGACTACATTATCTTCAACTTCAATGACATTCATGGGCTATTACACCCTAACTATGCATGCAACTGCACAAGTTTGAAACCTTTTGCAGTTCACATTTTAGTGTTATGACGATTTGAAACTAAGACCAACTTAAAATATAGATGGAAAAGTACTTTGACATGCTGGCTTAGAAATAAGCCTGTCCTCATAGTCTCCAGCTCTCCAGAACTGTCGACAAATAGGGGCAGGAGACATTGATGATGTCGAGCAAAAGCCTGAATCATCAATTGGAGAGCACTCATTGTTAGAAGCCCTTAAAACAGTCAATCTTCCGATATGTTGCTCCGATTTAACAGCTTTCATGCCAAGCTCTCCATGACCGTGGTTGGTATTTAAGTTCATGGAACTCATCTTAGAGACTGGAAAATGAAACACAAGTCAATCAGTTACCAAATGTACCATGAATATTTGTAGATTTACTAACGGGGTAAGTTGATGAGATAAAGCAGGACTTAAAGGAAGAGAGTAATAAGGGAATCAGATGACAAATTAAACCGACGTAGAAAGGATGGCAAGAAGACCAGGATGCAATCTAACTTGAAAACTAGGAAGAAAAAACAAAATAGCCGTAGATATTTTTACACATTTGTAACACCACGACTTTTTCTATCATTTTATTTGTTCTCAAAGACGTCATTTGTACAACCAAATTTTTTAAAACCCAAGTTTTTAAAATCCATAAAATAGACTCTTTCCATTTTTAGTCCATCCCATAAAAATAGTCCACTTTTATTTTTGGAAACTTCTTTCACTGTAATAAGGTGGTCCCATCCATCAACATCGTCCAATAACTTTTCCTTCTCTCTTACATTACCATAGCCCGTGCGGTCACATTCCTATTTTTATTGGACGGAGGGAGTATACACTGATAAACTCATTTGTAATGCCTTGGAAGGACCCACTAACAGCTCCAAAAACCACCTATGCTAATACGAATCCCACATCGGATCCACATGAAAGTGTTGAATAGCATATACATGGGAGTTAATCATTTACCTTTGACCGTGGTTTTGAGTTAAGTTATGGCTCACTAGCTTAGGTATTAACAATTTGGTGTGGTGAAAGGTATAGGATGGACTCCAACATATATGATATTGCACACTTCCACGTGAAACAATTGTAGGAATTATATCAATACACTCTCCTTAAGAAGTAAATGTCCACAATGGGCAAAGTGGCAAACTAAAAGCCACAAGCCCACATATTTGGTGGCACCTCTTTGGTCACACCTTTGGATAGCCCTTTCTGCAGATGATTCAGATACACCAAACATATAAGAAGCCCTAAATTAATCCAAAATCATAGTCAAAGGTAAATTGTTGACTCCTATGCATATGCTACCCCACACTTTCAAGTGGAACCAATGTGGGATTAGTATCAATCCATCTCCTTTTGAACCGGACATACACAAATGGCATACACAAGGTGGCAAACCCAAATAGAAGGCCCACAATCCATTTGTTGCTGTTTGGGCCCACATCTTTGCCCTAAACCCAGCCTAAAGGCCCAAATGACAACCCATTTAGGCACAACAGCCCAAAATCCGACCTATTTTTATAATCGAGCCTTTTTAATAGGGTTATATGTTTTCCATTAGATTTCCACCTCCACATATACACAAACCCTACTTCTTATCCTCCCCCGGTCGCCTTTGTCAACCTCTAGGCCACATCAACCTAGATATCGCCATCGAGATTACCGCACCTCCACCAAATTGATAATCATATAAGCTGAGGGGCCTAACTTAACCCAAAACCATTAGTAAAAAGTAAATGGCTGAGTCTCACATCACCACTTATATGTTATTCCACACTTCCATAGGGAACAAATGTGAGATATATATCATTTTAATGATTCAATAGTGAAGCGAATAATCTTAAGGTGGGATTCCACATCCCCTTAAGGTGGGCTAATAGTGAAGTGAGTAATCTTAAGGTCAAAAGTCTTCGATCCTTGCCAATCAGACATGGTTCTTCAAGTGGTTCCCTAAACCCAGCCTAAGGGCCCAAATGACAACCCATTTGCATGCTATTGCACGAGAGGAGGATTGATACATATATCAACAAAGATAGCGGATGATATGAACCATTGGTCCAAGTTTTTTTTTTTTTTTATTTTACTTGCGTTGGTTCCAATTTTAGTTCAATAAAAATAAATTCATATCAAACCTTGCACTATAAAATTTCAAAGGTTTATCGGGTAATTTTTTTCTAGACTAGTCCTTCTAACTAAATTGAAAATCCTACTCCCTCCGTCCCAAGATTCCCTCCATCCCAAGAAATATGACCCCTTCCTTAGGCTGCACGAGATATTATATTTTGTGTTAGGTGGAGAGAATAATGTAAGAGAGCGGAAATAAAGTAGAGATAAAGGGGTTTCTATTTTTAGTAATGAGTCATCTTAGGTGGGATGCAAGGGGAAATAAAGTAGAGATAAAGGGGTTTCTATTTTTAGTAATGAGTCATCTTAGGTGGGATGCAAGGACTAATTGATAGCAAATGCACTATTGAATTCCTCTGGTCACCATATTAGCACAAGGGTCATGCTCCAACTGTAGAAAAGCTAAATGTTGTTATATCCAAGCAAATAATATGTACTTCTTAAATGAGAAGACTACTCTCCAAAATCCAAAGAGAACAAACTAAAGCCTCTCATTGTTAGATCAACTACAGATATTAACCCATGATCTATGCAGCCCATAGCCATAAAGGCTATGGGAAGTTCAATTGAAATTAAAAAATCAGACTAGACTAATGTGTTCACTTTGGTCTTAAGAGCAAAAACAGATATATATTCAACCTTATTTTTTGCAACCAAAAGTTTAGTTGTGACTGTTTGTTAAAAAAAAAAGACCTAGTCAAACTAACTTAAACTCTAAAGATTTCATTAAATATTCGCCTCACCAATATCTAATTCCCAACTACCAATCTACTTTATCATCTTGTTTTAAATCTCTCCCCCAAACTAAACTCTAAGGATTTCATTAAATATTCGCCTCACCAATCTCTAATTCCCAACTACCAATCTACTTTATCATCTTGTTTTAAATCTCTCTCTCCCCCCCCCCCCCCCCAACCACCCCCATACATACACATCTAATTGTTGCATACCCATACTCTAGGACAACATTCCCCTTCCTCACCCATGACCCCTCAATCTCTTCTTGTATCCTCTCCAAAAAAATGTGAATTGAGATTTAATTTTCATCTTTTCACAACATACTTTGTCATGAGAAACAGCTCATTGTTCTTCTCACAACTCATCGGGTCACACCATCTATCAAACTTAGGTCTAGAACAAGAGTTTTGGTTGATTCAATCAGTCTACTTCTTCTCGATGGTTTTGATTCCAATTGTGTGCAGATATTTTCTTCCCTACACCACCACAGACAAGAGCCCTTTGCTTCCAGCCATGGGCATCAGTGCTAGGGAAGTGGAAGGTGCGGGAGCAGTCCAACATGTAGATTAACATTAATTATAAAATCAAACTAACCACACCAATTAATTGCAATTCGGTTTGGCTCAATTTCAGTTCTTAACTTCTAAGTATAATACTCACACCGTCCCTGTGTAGAGACGTTTCTTTTCTACATGGGATTTAAGAAAAAATTGTGCTAAAAGTGAGTGGGACAATCCAAAAAGGAATACGACTCAACTACATAAGGACAACATTAGTCAACAAGCCATAATGCCACAAAATGAATCTCCAACCTAGAGCCCCTGAAAGCTACATATCGCTAATTCTCAATAAATACAGATATGTGAACTACACTGCGTTGACAATCTTAACCAAGTGCATCATTAGCTAAGCAAGGAGGAAGAAGCATGCCCAACAATATTGTTTAACAAACAGAAAACAAATAGCTGGATAGTACTGAAAATAAAATTATGATATTACTTGTTTGAGTGGAATATATATCAATCGACAAAGCAATTTTGAAAAAATAGACAACAAATTAGCAACCAAAAATAAACATTGAAGCAATGATAAGATTAACTGAGGCCCTGTAGCAATACCTCGAAATCCGCAAAGCTCGAAGCTGGGTTTAATTCGGAAATAATGGAAGAACTTCTTCCCAAATTCAGCACCAACAACTGAAGGTTAGGATCCTCCAAAATGAAGTTCCCTAACCAAAGTGGAATCCTCTTTGATTTTATTTTTCCGAAGGCTTCTGGTGCAATTCACAGAGCCCTTAGTAGGCAAAAATTCGAGCTTCGAGCGGGAGAAGAAGAGGTGCTGCCGCCAGATTGAGCTGAAATATTTCGAATGCAATCTGTTTTGAATTGAAATGAAAAGAGTGCTTTTGAGAAATTGAATTGCCAGTTTGCTGCCACTTTCATAGTCGGTCAACAATTTCAATTAATAATAATTTCTTCTCGCATATAAATAAATTTGAATAAATCTTTAATCAAATTTAAAAGATAAAAGTTAAAATCAAATCTTATAGATTTGATCTAGATAAACTTTCTCAATTCACAAAATATATTTCCATTTGAACAACACAGAATTTTAATAAAAAATTGGTAAAGTAGAAAAAAAGAAAAAAATAAGTAAAGTAAGAGAGATAAGGAAAAAAATAATTAAAATATGAAAGATGTGAAAAAAAAAATATGAGACAGAAACATTCTATTTATAGAAGTGAAGGTTTATTAGAAAAGTATTATCAAGATAAGTACTACCTAATCTTTAAGATATACTCCCTCCGTTTTATAGTAGTATAGACATTTTTTTTCGGCATGAAAATTAAGAAAAAGTAAGTTAAGTAAGTTAAGTAAAGGAAGAATAAAGTATGAAATAAAAAAGGTAGTGATATGAAGATAGAATAAAGTAAGAGAAAAATAAAATAAGTGAAAAGAAAATGTAGACTTTTACTAAAAAATAAAATGACTCCACTACTATGGAATGTACCAAAATGACAAAATGACTCTACTACTATAGAACAAAGTGGGTATTTGAATTAGGGTTTAATATATCCTACATCTAATCTTGAATTTAAGATTCGATTTTATATAAACTAGTGTAACACCCGTGCTATACACATATATTATTATTATTTTTATCAGTTTAAATTTTAAAAATTAAGGAATATCAGTATGTCATAAACATAATATAAATAGATATGTATACAACAATAATTTAGTATTATTACAAAATAAAGAATAATTGAGTAAATTCACAAATAATACTACCATACACTAGCGTTGTTTGTGATTAAAAAAAAACCTGAAATTAAATTAAAATATGTATATCAATTTTATAAGGGTTAGAATTATAGTAAATATAAATTTTAAGTATATAAAACAATATTCACATAGAAATAGAAATATATAAAAGTGAGTATATTATCTAGAAATAGAAGATAGAAAATATAAATTATAGTTTAATTTATTTATCTATTTCACTGCAATAATATACTGATATTATCAAATTGATAATCTTTTATTCATTTAAATATTTATAATTAGATTCTTATCATTATAACGTCCATCATACGTATGCAAATTTAAAGTAAATATGAAACCCTAAGCCTTGTATCCTAAATCCTAAATCCCAAACTTATATTCAAAAAATAAAAAATTAAAAACCTTATATCATAATAATTGAAAAAACCTTTTTGATTTCCTTAATCTTCTTTCAAAATCTTTTCACTTCCTCCATTTTATTTATAATAAGAATCTTTTTGATTTCTCTCACGTAGGACATAATTTTATAATAATTATATGACATTTATGTTAACTTTTTCAAAAGCTTTTCACTTCTTCCATTTATTTATTATAAAAACCGTATAAATATTAAAATAATATGCTTGCATGAAAATCTAAAATCATCCAAACAACTATTTACAGAAAAATAAATCTCGACATAAAACTAATCAAAAGTCTGAATAAACTCTACTTAAAAATTTCCTATAGAAAAAGAAATGGAATCATAACAATGACGACCTCATGTTCTTTATTAAAGAAATGGAATCATAAAAATGAAAGCTACTCCTTCCGTCCCAAGGATGTGGTTGTATCGTCATTTTAAATTGCTAAAAGCTTGATGTTTAAATGTGATTGTTACAATTGAGAAATGAGAAAAAAAAAAAAAAAATTGAAAATAAGGTTTCAAAACCCTCACTTTGTGCCCACCGGAGATCGTCGACGAAGGAGGAGCTGGGGGGCAACGGCCGGTCATGATCGCCGTCCGGTGACAGCCCCAGTCCAGTGGGAGCACGACAGGCGGCGGTTCGAGCAGACGGCGTGATGCACTTTTTATTAATACTAAAAATACCTGCAAGTATACATGATAGATCTAGTATAGCTATATGATAAAGTTAATTTTATGCATTGGTTATGAGGTTAAATTCAGCAATTTCCTGGGTCTAACACAGCTTTTAAGTCAAGTGTGTAGAAGAAACAGCCAGATCCAGGAAGGAAGGGAGGAAATCACCTGGTGAAGGAATCTGGCAGGAAAGTGAGCAGAAGAAGAAGAAAAAAGTTACCAGACGGAGGAGATTTCTAGATGGAAGACAAAAAGGAAAATTCAAGAGAAGATTCTAGAAGATCAACTCCACGCCTATAAATAAGAGCACGCAATACACCATGAATCATCTATCATCCTGCTCTTAGCTCATTTTTCACACTTCTACACACACTTAGGGGTTACAGAAATTATATGGGGTCGGGTTCGTAGTTAGAGTTACCGTTGTGTACCACCGTCTCTACAGGAGGCGAAGAAACAATTTACTGCTTTTAGTTTTAATTTCTGCTTTGGAATTTCTCGAGTCTTCGCTGTTCGAAGCTCGGCGTTGTTTTGCTGAATCTTTGTTGAATTCGTAATCGTTTAACTATGGAAGTTTATTTTCTGTTTTCGTTTTATGTTTACATTGATTGTTGCTTTACTTTGGATGTTTTTCGCACTTGATTTTGTTTTGTTGAAGTTGGCTTGTGTTGGAATTGTAGTTGATCGGTTGGATTTGGTTAGATCGGAGTGATCGAAGATGAAATTTGCCATGGTTTGTTGTGGATGGCTTGGATCCGGAGTGGATGAAGCATTTGGCGTCAGATCTGTTGAGTTCTGCATGGTGTTGAGTTTTAATTACTGCTTCTTGTTTACTTCGTCTAGCTACTGTAGATCTGAGTATTTTCCGGTGATCTGTGTTTTTCCGACGATCGAATCGTCATGTTCTGTTTTAATCTGGGTTGTTGCTCTGTTCTCTTTGTGTTTATGCTTGAATCGGTTGAAGATATGAAGATGGATGTTAGTTAAATGCATTGATAGTTATTTGCAGCTTTTCATCTGTACATTTGTTGTTTTAGGAAATGGTCCCCACGGTCTATTTTTCATCTGTCTAGTCAGTTTAGGAAAGTTTTTCACTAGGTCTAGTAAATTTCGTAGCTGAAGTGTTACTGTTTAAATCTCTGTTTTCGTCATGCATGCTTCCGTTATGTTTTCATTTTCCTAGGTCTTGCTGTTAGAATAGATCATTTGCATTTCCCGAGTCTAGTTAAGTTCTCAACCCAAAATTGCATGGCAGTAGCCAAAACCCTTTTCCAAAGTCTCTTAAACGCCTCCTTACGCTTCCATCTCTGTGGGATTCGATCCCTACTTCGTTATACTAGGTTTTAGTATCGTGGGTTGAGGGTTTTGAAACAGAAAAAGATTGTGTGCCCAACGACCGAGGATTTCAAGGATTCCTTGAGTTCCTAGACCCTGTGATCTTGCGGATTCTCTGGATCTGAGAAGTTTGACCAATATTTAAAGTACACACATCGATAAAATTGGACGTTCACTAAAGGTCAGTACCGGGATATCGTACATGGGGAATAAATTTACAAATTGTCTATCACATACTCAGTCTCATGTACTATTTGGACACACAGTTGAGATTTGATTAAACTAAGAAAAACAGAAAATAAAAGCAAGTAAAGAAAGCAATTAAATGAAAACAGTGAAACAGTTTCGCAGTTTGCAGTTAACTTGGTTTGAGAAAACAGATGAGACAAGCTCGTGATTCCAGCTTCCAAACCTTGAGCCTCTGTTCATAAACTGAAAATAAAACGGAAAAATAACAAATCAAAACTATGTACGCCAAATCACTCTAAATTCAAACGAAAAATACGCCATCCCTCCCCGGCAACGGCGCCATTTGATGGTCAGACTGAGAGCACAGTACATATCAAGTATTTCACAATCTTCAGGTCAAGAGGATTCACTAGATCATAGGGTCTAGGAGATCATAAACTGGACAGACTCTGGTCGTTGGACTCACTCTCAAACAACTCTCAAAAACCTCAACCCGCTACACTAATAGCTAGTATAGGTAAGTAAAGGATCGATCCCACAGAGAAGAACAAGACACGAGTCAGAATCTAGAGGACTTAGAAAAGGGTTGGCTACTGCCACACAACTATGGGTTGAGAAACTAAACTACTAGACTTGGGAACAACAGATTTACCTATTCTAACAGCTAGACCTAGGAAACAGAAAAGACAATGTGCGCATTCATCTTAAACAGAGATCAAGCATAAATTAGAACTTAGCAACTAAACTTACTAGACCTGGTAAACGGACTTCCTAAAACTGCTAAACTGAACGAAAACATGCAAAGGGGACCATTTTCCCAAAAGAGAAAGGTACGGCTGAAAAGCTGCAAAGAGCAAGTGACGAATCTTCTGACTCTAACTAACAATGATCTTCATCTCTTTCAACAAAATAAGCATAAACATGTATAAAATAGAGTAACAGAACTGATCGGAACAGAGCATACCGGATCGAACGTCAGAAATTACGATTAACCGAAAAATAAGCAGATCTACATTACTAGGTCAAGTAAACAAAGAGAACAGCAATAAAACATCCATAACCATGCAAAAATTCACCACCCTGTTTCAGATCCATACGTCGAACGCTTAATCCACTCTGGATCCAAGCAATCCGAACTCAACAACGATTAAACCCATCTCCATCAACTCTGATTCAAACAATTCAAACATAAATCAACTCTTATCAGCAACAACGCAACCACAAATCAACTCCGATTCAACAAGTTAAATGTGAAAAGCATCCCAAATTCGTAAATAGCATCAATCAACATCGAAGTAAACTAAAACGAAACATAAACTTCCATAGCCGCAATATTCAAATGTTTAACATAGAATCAAAAGACGTCGATCTTCTAGAGATGAAGTCTCGGCTTAAAAACCACAAAAATAGAATCTAAAACAACAATTGTATCTTCTCCCCCAGTGAGGACGGTGTTACACCACGATATTCCGACTAAACCACCGATGAAACCCCGAATTACCCCAGTCTATCCAAGTGTGTAGAGAAAGTATGTGCTAAAGAATGTGAGCTAAGAGCCAGTGTGTATGGTGAGGCGATCCCTTCTTTTGATGAGTGCTCCGCTATTTATAGACGAGGCTTTGGTCTTCTAGAGTCTTCCTTCTCTTGAATTCTCCATTTTGCCCTTCCTAGAATTCCTCCCAGCCTGCTTTACTTCTGCTTCATGCTCATCTTGGCATCTCCTTGGTCAGGTAGAATGTTGCTCTTTCACTCTCTTTTTCGCTTGATTCCTCCGCCTGGTAGATATTACTCTTCATTCCCCAGACCTGGCAGATTCTCTACACACCTGAACTTAAAACATGTGTTAGACCCTGGAAATCACTGAATTTACCCCTATAACCGATTTATGAAATTGGCATTGTCAGTGACATCATAAACAATGTCCAAAATATAAAAAACCCAAAATTCAACAATTGTAAATATAAGCAAAAATAAACTCCCACCGTTCGAAAGCACAAAAGTGTTACGGCTATATCGAAATTAAACCTTTCTCCCATTCATATTAACTTGAGGAAGAACCACTAGTAATCACGTCCGAAGTAGTTGATAATGACCCAGATATTGGATCGTTGAGCGCCCATCTGGATGGTGAACCAGCCCAAGCCATAGTTGTCACACCAGCTCGGGATTGACATTAAGACAAATGTGTTGTCGGTGATGCCACACTTTTATGGACGAAAGATCGACCACCCTTACGAGTTCCTTCACGAATTCTGCAAGCTGTGCAGTATTTAGAAGAGGCCTCAGAATGCTACTGAAGAGGATTATAGTTTGCGTGCGATTCCATTTGCACTAAAGGGTGAAGCTAATACATAGTTGTTAAGGCTGCCGGAAAATTCTGTCCGAAACTGGGCGGATTTCAAATCGCTATTTCTGGATAACTTTTTTCCTTCAAACAAGAGGAATGCCCTCAAGAAGGAGATCTTAGCATGCAAGCAGGAATATGATTAGCCCCTGAGCCTTTACTGGTCGCGTTTCAAAGGTTTGCTGGATGCATGCCCCAACAACCGAATGTGTGAAGTAGAGGTTTACAACATCTTCTATGAAGGAGCGTACCCAGAGTCAAAGGATCTGCTGAACTCTTCTAGTTGTGGGAACTTTACAAAGAAGCGTGTGAGTGAAGCCAGGGAGATTTTAGGGAGGTTGATGGATTCTAAGAATGCATACGACTCTCCGCTTACTATCCTTAGAAGGGGAACCTTGGATGTAGCGAGCGTGCAAAGTGAAGATCGAATGGAAGCTAGGATGGACAGACTAGAGAAGACGCTCCTAATTGCCATGGGAAAAGGAAATCCACCTGCTCAGGCAGATAAGACCAAACAGTTACCAGGTCCAGAGGAAGGATATCAGTGCTATAATACCCAAGGAGAGGGGGAAATCCAAGCCCAAGTAAATGCAGTTTGAAATTGGAACCAGATAACCAGAATACAAATTGGAACCAATGGAAGATTAAAGATGCCCCGTGGAGGGACAACCCCTGTTTCAGGTGGACTAAATGGAACCCAAAACCCCCCACCACAGAATCCTAACCCAGCAGAAAATCAACAGAACTAGCCTAACCGAAATCAAGAGGGACAGAATCATCAATCTAACTGGTCAGGAAGAAATCAAGAAGGATCAAATTTCCTACAGAACTGACCCCAGAAATCAGGAGGGGCAGAACAATTGGGGGAATAGGAACCAGGGCAATCAGCCTAACTAGGTCAATAGGAACCAGAATCAACCCTCGAGTAACTACGTCCCACCCCACCAGAGAAACAATCAGGGACCACATTCGAATCATGGAAACTTTAACCTGGGCCACAATCCAGTCAAACCTACTCAAAATAGCCCAGAACCATTGATGACATGATAGGGATCTGCTGACATCATGCTGACTAATAACGACTTAGTCCACAAGTTGCAAGATGCGGAACAAAAAGGCTGCAATGGATATGTTAGCTAAGCAGATTTCCCAGATCGCCACCTCTTTGAGTGAGATGCGTGGAAACGAAGGGCGAATTCCCGCCTCGGTTAAACCACCTGACAGAGCGAACATCAGTCAAATAACGTTAAGGTCAGGGCGAGAATACAAAGGTCTGACCATGAAAATTGATGAAGGAATACCTCCTGGGATAGATGAATTGACCCAGCAGAAGAAAGATGCTGGAACAAAGGAAACAGGAGCAAGAGAGGATGATCTCCAGAAAAGCACCACTTTGGTATCCTGAACCATTTTTCCTCGACCCGGGAACTGAAGAGAAAATTGAAGAAGAAAGCAAGGAAACTGGTGAACTTTCTCTAGGGGAGACCAGTAAAGCAGCAAAGTTGTTCCCACACCGAGGGGAGGCAAGAAAGAAGAAAGATGACCTTGTGGATTTCATAGAAATCTTCGGAAGGCTGGAGATAAATTTGCCTTTTCTACATGAATTAAAGTTGCCCACCTTCAGCAAAATCATCAAGGAATTTATCACTGGGAAGACCAAACCAAATGGAAAAATTGTGATCGGCGAAAGTGTTTTAGCTGTGATGCGAAAGAGGAGGCTACCGTTAAAGAAAACTGATCCAGGTATGTTCACACTACCTGTTGAGATAGGTAACTTGAATGTGGAGTATGCCATGTGTGATTTGGGTGCCTCAATAAATGTTTTACCTTTCTCGCTTTATAAGAAGTTTGTGGGGATAAGGTTAGCGGAAACAAAAGTAGTGATCCAACTTGCTGATAGGTCATGCATACATCCAGAAGGTGTGTTAGAAAATGTGATAGTTAAGGTGCATAACTTTCTGTATCCAGCCGATTTTTATGTGATCAAGATGAATGAGAATGAATCTACTGGGTCCAGTGGAGTGCTTTTGGGAAGACCGTTCCTACGCACTGCCAAGAAAATAATTGATGTGTTTGATGGAACCATATATTTGGATTATCATGGAGAAAAATACAAATTAAACATTGATGATGCCATGAAACAACCATTAGATATGGAAAATTTCCATGCTGTGGATATCATTAACCCCTTGGTCCAGGAATATCTTGAGACTGAATTAATGCAGGAACAGATTGAACATTCAGGGCTAAGTCAAGTTGTAGAAAGAGAGGTTGCAGGATGGTGTGAGACGTTGCTGATGCAAAAGATGACGGATGAGGAAAACAATAAAGCAATCATGGCATTCGGCCAAAAGCTTGTCTCAACCGAATCTGTCTGCTCTGCTCAGCTAAACAGTTCGAAGAAGTGACCGACTTCGGGGAGATAGCAGCAAGAAACATAGAGTAAAATCCCTTGCCCCAGGAAGCAATCACACCAAAGAAGGAACTGAAGAAGCCACCTCAGAGTCTGAAATATGCTTACCTAGGGGACAATGAAACTTCCCCGGTCATTATAAACATCCAATTGACGGGAAAGCGGGAAAAAGAATTATTGGAGGTGCTGAGAAAGAATAGGAAAGAGGTAGGAATTAGTCCCGATCTTTGCATGCATCACATCCGACTGGAAGAAGGTGCAAAAGCTCATCGAGACCCGCAGAGGAAACTGAATCCAAATATGAGAGAGGAAGTTCTAGAGAAAGTATTGAAACTAGTGGCCCTAGGTATCATCTACTTAGTTCCAGATATTGAGTGGGTCAGCCCAGTACACATGGTACCAAAGAAATCTGGGATACAAGTGGTCAAGAACGAGAAGAATGAGCTAGTGCCCACAAGATTAGTCACAGGATGACGTATGTGCATCGAATACAAGAAGTTAAATTCAGCCACGCGAAAGGATCACATTCCCCTGCCCTTTATCGACCAGATGCTGGAGAGGCTGACGGGAAAGCAATACTTCTGTTTCCTTGATGGGTATAGCGGCTATTTCCAGATATATGTTAGTCCAGCGGACAAGGACAAAACCACTTTTACGTGCCCTTTTGGTATGTATGCTTATCGGCGAATTCCTTTTGGGCTCTGCATTGCTCCCGGGACTTTCTAGCGATGCATGATGAGCATCTTTACAGATTTGTTAGAGGAATGCATAGAAATATTCATGGACGACTTTACTGTTTATGGAGATTCATTTGAGTTATGCTTAAAGCATCTGGATGTCGTGTTGAGATGATGCGAGGAGAAGAATCTTGTCCTTAATTTCAAAAAATGCCCCTTCTTGGTGCCTGAGGGCATTGTCCTAGGCCATGTATTTTTTGAAAGAGGAATTCATCTGGACAAGACAAAAGTGGATGTTATCTTGAAGCTACCACATCCGACAAAATCAGAAGGAAGTGAGGGGATTCTTAGGTCACGCGGGTTTCTACAGAAGATTCATTAAAGATTTTGCAAGGATTGTACAACCTCTTACCTGCCTGTTGCAGAATGACGTTGAGTTTATCTTTGACGAAGCATGTCAAGAGGCTTTCCAACTTCTGAAGGACAAGCTCATATCAGCACCTATAATCCGAGCTCCGGACTGGAACTATCCTTTTGAAGTAATGTGAGACGAGAGCGACTTCACGGTCGGAGCAGTGCTAGGGCAGAAGATCGTTGGATAAAGTTACATGATCTTCTATGCTTCAAAGACCCTCAATCAGGCCCAGAAAAATTATGACACTACAGAGAAAGAAATGTTAGCAGTAGTGTACTCGTTCGAGAAGCTCCGACCATACCTATTAGGGTCGAAAGTGATTGTGTTCCCAGATCACGCAGCCATTTATTACTTATTAGCCAAGAAGGAATTGAAGCCAAGGCTAATTCGCTGGTCATGTTGCTTCAAGAGTTCGATTGGGAGGTTCGAGATAAGAAAGGCACTGAGAACAAGGTAGCCGACCACCTCAGCAGGATACTTCAAGGAGAAAATGAGGAAGATGTACCAGATGTATTTCCAGAGGTACCTTGTGCTGAAACATACCAGACCTATTAGTTGGGCGGCAGTGTTAGATTTAAATGGCCCAGGAGAATCGACCAAGGGAAAGTGCACACTGAACAAAGAACCTTGGTTCGTGGATCTGGCAAACTACTTGGTCACGGGAGAATTACCCAGTACTCCAGAAGTTTCCTAGGCCCAGAGGATGAAACTCAAGAGCGAAGCTAAGTATTATTTCTGGGACGATCCATACCTTTGGAGAATGGGATCAGACCAAGTAATTAGGAGGTGTATCCCCGAGTGGGAGCAAAAAGATGTTCTGAACCACTGCCACGCATTGACATGTGGTGGTCATTTTGGGGCAAGGAAAACAGCGCGCAAGGTCTTAGACAGTTGGTTTTACTGGCCCACGCTAAATAAGGATGCTTTTGAATTCTGCCAAAATTGTGTTCGATGCCAAAATTGTGTTCGATGCCAGCAGACCGGGGGAACATCTGTGAGGGATGAGATGCCGCAGATACCTATCATTGTGTTTGTGTGCGAAATTTTCGATGTGTGGGGGATGGACTTTATGGGCCCCTTCCCATCATCATATGGGAACACCTACATACTGGTAGCAGTTGATTATGTTTCGAAATGGATAGAGGCCAAGACTACAAGTACTTGCCAGTTAAAGGAAGTAGCTAAGTTTCTGAAGGCCAACATATTCAACCGGTATGGATTGCCTTGGGCAATCATCTCAGATCAGGGGACCCACTTTTTCAACAGAAAAATATAGACCTTGATGAGGAAGTACGGCATCCACCATCGACTGTCCACTCCTTACAACCCCGGGCAAATGGCCAGGCAGAAATTTCAAATAGAGAGATTAAAACAATCTTGGAGAAGACTGTGAATCTATCAAGAAAGGACTGGAGAGTAAGAGGCTTGATGACGCCTTGTGGGCCTACAGAACTGCGTTCAAGACTCCTATAGGGATGTCACCTTACAGACTTGTGTTTGGGAAGATGTGCCACCTCCCGATCGAGGTGGAACATAAAGCTTATTGGGCGATTAAGTAGTGGGGTTATCTTCGGGAACTTGCTAGGTCAGGTAGATTACCTACGCAATCTTGTAAATAGTTAGATAATATTTTAATTTTATATAAAAGAAAAAAAATCCAAACACAGTAACAAGTTGTTTTTTTTCCAAAAAAGATTTTCTAGAAATCGGGCATCCTTGGCAGACAAGTTTGGAATTTAAAATATATGGGATTCACATCCCCTTGACATGGTTGCTCAATTTCTTACATTTTAGTCTGTTTTTTTTTAGAATGTGAGAGCAAGAACTAATTTCAGAGGGGGGGAAAATTTTGCGGTTTATAGAAAAGGGGGGCAGTTTATAAAAAATTCAATACTCAAATTTCAATTTTTTTTAGATAAGGATGAGAGGCATACACGCCAGCGTCAGCAAGCGACCATTCAACTCCCCTCTCCTTCCACTTTTTGAATTTCATTTCCTATTTTCTTTTCTTTAATTTTTAATCTCATTTTATGCTTCCCCTATTTTATTCTAACTTTCCCCCCAATCATTATTTTACTCTCACAATTTATTCTTTCTCCCGAAACCCTTACCTTTTCTTTTCTCTTTGTTGATTACAGTTTCGGCGAACAACCACCAAGAACCACCACAAACCATGGAGAACCAACCACAACCGCACAAAGCCCGACGGAAAACTCCTCAGCCGGCCAGAACCACAACCGGTGAATAGTCACAACCACCCCAAAATACAGCGACCCTGCAACCACCATCAGTCTCTCAAACAGCGGCGGGAAAGGAAGTAGTAGTTCCTACACCCGAACCCTCGACCTCAGTTCAACTACCGGTCGACGACTCCGAATCCACACGAATCGTGCTTGAATTTCTGAATAAATTTTGGCCGAAGGAGAAAGTGAGAGATGTTCTTGGTAAACTGGTAGCGGAATTCCGGCTGCAAGAGGAAGCCTCACAACAGACTCCGCTGCAAATCCCTGCACGGCCCGCGATGCTTATAGAAACCCCAACATGCAGAGCCCTTGCAACTCAGGAAGAAACTCCAGATCCCCCAGCGAAGACCTCGATTTCAGAGGCTTTAATGGTAATGTCATTTAACCCCTCTGTTTCTCATTGTATGGATGTTCCGGCTGGAGTCGTTGAATCACAAGACAACGAGATTATTGAGGATAGTGGAGATGGGGACGTTGAGGATACTGGAGATAGAGATAGGGATGTCAATCGGGCCAGTCCACCGGGTTTCGGGCCAACCCTATTCGGGTTGCGGGTCAATCGGGTACGGGCTAATCGGGTTGTATTTTTTCAGGTTATAAAAGTTCAACCCTAACCCTAAAAGCTCGGGTTTCGGGCTAGTCCAACGGGTTAATTGGGTTGCTACCGATAAAATTAACATGCGATCAATCCAATAAGTAATGGTGAAAATTAGTTATATTTATAAAATGTAAAATATTTAATTATGGTAAATTTGAGATATATGCTTAAACTTAAACATAAACATGATCAAATACTAATATTTGAGATTTATGCAAAATAAAACATAAACATCAAGAAATTTTAAAGCATGTTTTAGAAATTTAAATATATTTTGCAGTGAATTTGAAGTTTCTAATTTATTTATCTATTATTATGTTAATAAAAATTTTAATATATTTATTTTTTTAGTAATCTATATTATAAAATAACTAATGAAGTGTCGAATTAGAGTCAAACAAATAGAACGATAGAAATTTTATCGGGTTATCGGGCAAGCCCATCGGGTTTTTGGGTCTGGCCCTAACGGGTTGCGGGTTAATCGAGCGCGGGCTAATCGGACTGTAATTTTATCGGGCTAGAAATTTTCAGCCCTAACACTATAAATTTGACTGGCTATTCGGGCCAGCCCACGGGTTGCGAGCTACATTGACATCCCTAGATAGGGACATTGTGGGTAGTGCAGATAAGATGACTGAGGGTGGTGATGATAAATCAGGTGAGAACGTGGTAGGAGAAGACCAGCTGATGAGAATGCGGATGCAGATGGTGTGGAGGATGTTGAGAATGCTGAGGAAGAAGTACCGGAGGAACCAGAGATAGAGAAAGGGGAAGAGGAATGTAGAAGGGGACGAGATGTACAGTGATGGAGACGGGAAAGAAGACATGGAAGTAGACGGGTCTGAACTATCTGAGAGGCCCGAACTCGTTAAAGGAATAGAGTATATTGTGGTTCCAGACGAGGAGCCGGAGGTGGTAATTACGCCGACGATGGCAAAGGCAAATCGGTGGAGCGCCCGGGTAGTTACAAAGTTGGAAAAGGAAAAGGCGTCAGCGAGACGCTTGAAGTTGGTAGATTCTGAGAGTGATGAGGAGAAAGTGGAGGACCAGAGGAGACAAGGGAGGATATTCCCCGGGCTGAAGAAGTGATGCACTTTTTATTAGTACTAAAAATACCTGCAAGTATACATGGTAGATCTAGTATAGCTAAAGGTTAGTACCGGTTTGTCGAACACGTGGAATAAAATCACAGACTGACTACCTTCTACTAAGCTTCTTTTACTATTTGGAGAACCAAGGATTTTTGAAAACTTTTTAGAAAACAAGGAAACTGAAAGCGGTAAACAACTAATTGCAACAAATACTAGAGATAAAGATATGAGAGATAAGAGAATTCCAGGGATATGTGTTCACAATTATGGTTATACAAGTTCCAACTATAATACCCTAGCACAGTATATACTTCGATAGAACGAGTCACACTAGTTATGCCCATGTGGTACAAGCATAGATTACGAGCACTGAGGTTGCCAATCCTAGATTCGTAACTCCTAAAAGCTCCTAAGACCCTTGAAAAGTCCTCACTCTCAATTAACAGTGCCGTTTTAAGGGAATCTAATTGTAGTGTCTATTAAGTGGATCTTACTCGCCAACCTCCTCTCATGATTATGTAGCAAGTTATATTAAATCTTCATCAAATGTGTCACTAAAACATGAAGTATTACAAAACAACTTGAGGAAGAAACAAAGTAAAAACAAAACGGATATTAAATAGAAAAAGGAATTGTATAACCAAATTCGTTACTAACACATCCCAAGAATCCTATGAATTTAGTTACACATGTTAGAATAATCTAATAACATAGAATGAAGGGAAAAAGTGAACATAAGAACTAAAAGCAATAAAACCCAAAGGTTGAATCCTTGGAGCCTTGATCTTCTCTTGATTCCGTCTCCAACCTCTTGCACAGTGAAGAACTCTCTCAATTTTATGCTCTAGAATTATGAGGCAAAAAGATGATAAAGTAAGGTATGAAACCAAGTGTAACCGATGGAGTGGTTCTCCCTCATGAAAAAGATAATAAATACTCTTTATTCCTTTATAGTCGAGGCGCTTCTTTTTTTAGCACTTAGTTTAATAAAAAGATGTTATGTGTGTTCAGTAGGTAGAAAGTAGATTATAGTAACAGAGAAAAAAATGAGAGAAAATAAAATATAAACGTAAATACAGTAGAGAGAATAAAGTATGAAAGAAAAAGTGAGTTAATTTTTACTCCCTTCATTCCATAAATGATGACACATTTGAGTAATGACACGAGATTTTAAGATATGTTACTTTGTGTGTTAGGTGGAGTGGAGAGAGAAAATAATATATTTATATTAATGTGAGAGAGCTTTTTCTATAAAATGAAATGTGACATCTTTTGTGGAACAAACTAAAGGAAATGTGACATCTATTATGGTTATAGGTAGTATTAATATAAGGAAATGATTTAACTATCAAGGAATTGACTGAAACCAAAGAAAAAAAAAAAAAAAAAACCAACTCAATTATGTAGGGATTGAGGGAGTAGCTCTTATAGCATGCGGGTAGTTTTAAAAAGTGTAAAAAGGTCATTTCAGCCATATTATATCAATGTTTAGGGATATCTGATATTAGTGTAACGTTCATGGACTAAAAATGTTGTTCTCTCTTTAATTTGTTGGTGATCAAAGCTGGAAAAAAAATCAGGATAGGTTTCGCCTCGAACAAACTATTTTGTTGTATTCTAATGATTGAAGTTCTCAAAATTATGGAAACAAAATATGTCTTTGTCAATATCTTGTGGTGTAAAAATATAAGGGAAATAAGGATTTAGTATTCGAAAAGATGGCCTCAAATGGCTTATCAGAAGTCATACTTTCTATCGCTTTATAAAAGGGTTATGAAATTTTCCTTGGTTGTATTATATATGTGGATTGCAACTTTCTTATCTTCTTCTATGTTCAATTCAGATTTTATTTTGTAAATTCAAGCAACAACATGCGTTGTATTTGTAAGCAATATTAACCAGTTAGTATGTCTCTACGACAAGTTTCCTCCAACAGCTAAAAAACTTAAATTTAGCCAACGCTTCTGTAAAATTATGTGACACAAACTATGGTTACAATATATGATCCATAAGTATTTTACTTGCTAACTAAATGTTTAGACTCCATTCATGCATATTATATCCTTAATTAATTTTTTCCTTTTGCAGTTGCTTTAATTAAATGAAAATACTAGATATGCGGGACTCAACTATAGGTTCGAAAATTGTTTCCGTAATCAAGTGTGGTCATTGTAGTTTAACTAATCGTATAAAAGAGAAAATATTTAATTTCGTAAATTAAATGATATATAATCAATTTACGTTTTAAATAGAGACATTGTATAGTTATATTCTAAATCGATTTTCAGTGAGTAAGAATTAGTAAATCAAAAATTTATTATAGAAGGTATAAGATTGATTAATATTTGTATTAAAAAAGTGTTTATTAAGCTTATATTTCAAAGACTATATCATTACATGTAATTACTGCATAAGAAATGATATCTGGATAAGCTATTTGAGGGTGTCGAAAATTTAATAAAAGGCTCTTATAAAAATAAATATGGAGATAGACGGGATTAGCCTTTTTAATAAGAGAAGAGAAAAATACCCAATGATTTTGGTAAAATGTTTGACAAATTTCTGTGGTGTAAAAATAGGAGGGAGAGAAAGGAAATTGATTTCGAAAAGATAGCCTCAAATAGCTTATCCTGATAAAAATAGTTATGACGTTTTCCTTGTGAGTTCAACTTTCTTATCTTTTCTAATGGATCGGAAGTGGTGTAATCGAAAATTATATTAAAAAAAAGTTGAACATATCAAGCAACTGATATATTTTGTATTATAAAATAATACTCAATTCATTCCTAAAAGTTTATATCTTATTTTTATTTTAGTCTGTTCTTAAAAATTTCAATTCACTTTTTATCATTTCTGGTGGTGGACACTATATTCCACTAACTCATTCTCACTCACATTTTATTTCTCCTTCTGTCCCACAATAATTGTCACTCTTTTCCATTTTGTCCGTCCCACAATAATTGTTACACTTTACTTTTACCATAAATGGTAAGTAGGTTTTACATTCAACTAACTCACTTCACTCACATACAATAAATCTATGTGACCAAATTTTGTACAACCAAAAACTAGTTTATTTGAAAAAAAATAGGTTTATTTATGTATTTAATTAAAATATACGGATGCATATATAGTACATGGAAAGTGCATAATATTGTGGTCATATATTTATGATTTGTGTATAATTTTTTTAGTCAGCACGAGCTTTTATGAGTTGTTGGTTAGGGCATGAATAACGCAGGCGGGCAGGGCCGCAAATCGCGAGTCCCGGCCCGAGAACAGCGTTGGAGGAGGTTGCGGCTCGGCCCGGGACGGTCCCGAGGACGCAGTTGCGTCCCGGGGCCGCTCCCGAGTCACGTCCCGGCCGGCGTTATGCGTGCTCGGGCCGCAACCGATGCGGCCCGTCCCGGCATTAATTGCGTCCGGGGCGGGCCGCAAGTCCCCACCGAATTTCATTTTTTTTTTTCCTATTTATACACTATATTTGCTCATTTTTTGTAACTCTTCCACACAAACTCTCACTTCACTCTCAATCCTCTAGCATTTCAAGACTTTTTGAGTTTTATGGATTGGTTTAACAGCGACCAACGCCAGATGGACGATTTCGTGAACTCCCAGAACTGGCAAGTGCCGCCGACACCCGATCCAGATGCAACACCTAGTCCCGGGCCGCCTACCAATGTAGACATGGAATCGCCGGTTAGCACTGATGAGTACGATATCAGCGATATGGAGCCAGCTCCACGGAGGGGCAAGGGCAAGGTTGCCGATGAGGATGGGCCGAAGAAGTACAGTCCGCAGGAGACAATGTGGCTGGCCAAGAACTACGTCGACGTCTCCGAGGACGCTGTGATCGGCAACCAGCAAAGCGGCAAAGCGTTCTGGCAGCGGATTGCTGATAAATACAACGCTGGTCGACCCGAAGGCTCGTTCGAGCGTACCTACGTGAAGCTACGCAGGCATTGGGGTCGGGTGCAGAAGGAGATTAACAAGTGGAATGGCAAGTGGACTAACGTAGTCCGGATGTGGCCGAGCGGGCACAGCGAGATGGACCTTGTGGACAAGGCCAAGGCAGATTACTTCGCTGACGGGAAGAAGCACTTCAAGTACTTCGACCTTTGGAAGCTTGTCGAGAAGAGCCCGAAGTACACTGGTGGGGCTGAAGCGGCGGCGAAGAGAACCAAAGTCGCCGCCGGACACTACACTTCAAGCGAAGGAGGTCCGCCAATCGACCTCAACGTGACAGACGATGACTTCTTCCTCTCATCTCCTGGTACTGAAAGTCGTCCGATGGGCACAAAGGCGGCAAAGAGGAAAGCAAAGGGGAAGGCAACTGCGAGCTACTCCGCTATGCCGCCGCCGCCACCCAATCCTTCCTTGGACAAGATATCAGACTCTATGTCAGATATGAGTATTACGTTGCGGATGGGCCAGCTGACGGAGTTGACATCGAGGGATACCTCGAGAATGTCGGAGTACGAGCTCGAATTGCACCGTGAGATGATCGAATACCTTCGCGCACAAATGAAGAAAAAGTAGTTCTTTTTTCTAGGATTTGTAATTTTCTTTTTTCTAGGTTTGGTAATTTTCTTTCTCTAGTATTGGTAATTTTTTTTTTCTAGGATTTGTAATTTTCTTTTCCTATTTTCTGACTGAACAATGAATTTTCCCGGTTTTAATTGTTCAACGTATTCTATTTTACGATTAAAATATATTGTGAAATGAATAGTTGTGGCCTGAGTTGTGGCCCGAGTTGTGGCCTGCGGTGTTAATGGAGTTGTGGCATGGAACCCCTAATTTGAGGGAATGATGACGTGGAGGGGACTTGCGGCCCAAATCCGGGCCAGGGTTATTCATGCTCTTAATGTGTTTAATTGGAAAGAAAAAAAGGTGATTGTATGTATTACATTGATAGTAAAAGAAATTTAAATATTTAATTGGGAAGAGAAAAAGTGATTGGGTATATATATTGTTGAGAGAAATTAAAATATATTCTTATTAGGACTAAGGAAGTATATAACACTTACACGAAGGTAATATGGTCTCGGTCACTAACTATTTTGCCACTAGGCCAATACACCCATCTATAAAACTTTCTTATTTCAACAATATTAAAATTTTGCAAGTGAAGCAAGCTGCTATTCCAAGCCACATATTAGGACGCCACATTGGAGTAGAAAAATGAGAGTTTATAACGGCGATAATATTCGAAGCACGTAGTTTGATTGATTATTCAGATGGCTACGATCAAGGAAGCAGTGAAGAGAAAATACAACAACAATATTTTTCACTGTATCCGGCCGAACTGAGTTCTTTTACTAGGCCTAATTGCCTATCTTCACAAACAGATGGAAAATTTAAAGGCTCAAAAATAACAATAAAGTCTCAATCCATTTCTGTCTTGTTGAATGAGTGTCACTTTCTTGTTTGCAACAATGCATTGAAAAATTTAACGCCTGTCTCCTTTTCCTATCATTGCTTCATGGCTCAGAATCATAATTAATAACACAAGGAGAAACTCTCTCTCTCTCTCTCATTTTACTCTGAGTTGCTCTGTCTGTCTCATGTTCAATCTCTAGAACATCACTAAGATTCAATCTTCATGCAAAAATGGGGTCAAGATTTTCTTCCTTCTTCCTTGTGCATTGTTGGGCTTTTCTGATTTTGAGTTTGGGATTCAGCAGCTGTGAAGTGGCTGTAAAGTTACTAGAGACTCCTCATGTATTCTCCAACAGAAATTACTCCACTTTCTCTTTCCAAGTTGTGGTCGGTGGCAATGCAAGCATCTGTTCCGACTGTTCCACCACTTGCAAGGTCACTTTCTCACTTCACACACACACACTGAAATATGTGATCATTTTTTAGCTTTTCTACTGGGAATCTCTGATACCTGAATTTGACAAATCTAGATATTAAGAGTTAAGATTTGAAGTTCAAGAAAAATCGAATCTTGATAGGGATGTAAGATTTCATGACTGTATGCATGAGTTCTAGCTGTGTCCTTGCATACCATGTGAAAATGTAATAAATAAAAGGATTGAGTTTTACAATGGCTGCATAAAATTTCTTATTTTGTGAAGAAAATGAGAAAATTACTAATCATATTCTTGCAATTGTATCTCTGATAATTGGATTTGCCTGATAATTTTTGACATATACCAAAAAATGCAGCTGGATCATGGCAAGGTTTCAGCTTGTGAAGGTGGAAGAATATCTTATTCAAGACTGTTAGATGGGAACCATTCACTTGAGGTGTGCACAAAAGGGTCTCGCAGAGTTGCCTGTGCGAGCTATAACTGGACCATTGGTTGAGCAACCTCCCTCACTCTGTTTAATCATGACAAATTTTCATTGAATAAGTATATTTAACTCTGCATTTTGCTCATAGTTCCTCAACTAATATATTTCAATAGATTAGATATTATGACCATAATCAAGAAGTGATTTGTGCTCCTAAATTCCTAATCTTTAGTTACATGTTGATTGCTCATTACGTATCAAATTGAGATGTGCCTCTAATTTGCAGACACGGTTAAACCCACAGCGCAAATAACAGGAGCGACAAACTTCACAAGTGCTTCTCGTGTTTCAGTGAACATATCTTTCAGTGAGCCATGTGCTGGTGGTTTCATGTGCTCTTCTGTAAATGCCTGCAACGTGAGTACGTGGTCGGATACAAATCAATAGCATCCCCCATATGTTTCATTCCGTTTGAAGTTTTATTCTCTCAGCATTCGTTTGGCTTGTAAGCATTATGATTCATGGTTGTTTTCTTACCAAAACAGCTTCTTGTTTATGGTGCTGGAGAGGTCTTGCCAGATACATTCAAAGTAATCGAGCCGAACATGAAATACTCTCTTGATGTAGGCATCTCTAAAAGAGTTCGATATGGACGCTTGATTCTGGTAATGGACAAAGATTTCTGCACAGACAATGCCGGAAACCAATTTGTAAGAACAGATAATTCAAGTTTTGTTATACATTTTGGTGAGTTTATACATTTTGGTGAGTTTGATCATAAACAATTATGGTGTAATCATGTTTGTTATTCACATTACTAATGTGTAGCTCTCTCTCTGCAGATAAACGAAGCGTGCTTGTGAACATGAGAACTCATGTACCAGAAAGGCTGCTTCAGATAGGCACTGAAACTAGAACTGTATTGGCAACTAACAAGGATAAGTTCTTGAAGGTGTATCTGTATTTCACTGAACCTGTCATGAATTCATCAACTGAAATCTTGAACTCCATCGATATAAGTCAAGGATCACTCATTCCCATAGATGGGAGTAGCCGTGGACAGCGTAGATTTGGCTACCAGGTTCATTTTTCATCCTCTCAGGATGAACTCTATTTTGTTAGAACCTTACTGAAATTTCCTTTTGATTTCCTTGCAGCTCACTAATGTGTCGAACATGGCTATCGTTACTGTGAGCCTGCAGTCGAACTTGGTGATCACCAGACAAGGGACCACCGTTGCTCCTGTATCTCCAGTAACATTCCTCTATGGTATGCAAAAGAACCCAAACATAGCCCCTAGAAAAATTCACTACAGCAGCTAATGTTTTTCCATGGAAATTAACATTTCATTTGATTTTATGTGGTGTTAGACTCTCGAAGACCGACTGTTAGGCTGAGCACAACATGTGACATGCGGACAAAAGAGAAGATCATTCTAGTAATGATCAAATTTATGAAGCCAGTGTTCGGTTTCAACTCATCTCATGTATCGATTTCTGGAGGGCATTTGCAGAGGTGATAGTTACTTTGTATAAACACACATTTTTCCGCAGATGGTAAATTTCTCTTGTTTATACATTCTACAGCTTCCTAGAGGTGACTAGGAGAAGCTACACGGCCCATATACGCGCAGATACGGATGTCATATCCGTTTATATTCCTGAAAATGTGACATCCGATGTTTCCGGGAATAGAAATGGAGCATCTAATACCCTGCAAGTCAGGCACTGTAAGGCCTCAAATATTTATTCTTATTATTACCATAAATTTGCCATTTTCACCACTAACTGTTTTCTCTTCAGATTCAGCACCCGTTGAATCCTTGGTGCTTTCGTACTTTGCTACTGCTGCTTTTGGCGTTACAGCCTTGGTTGCCGGCTTTCTAACTGTTTCTACAGCAAGTCTGCTATCCGCTGGAGCATACTCCAAACCAAGCGCTATCTTGTGTTCCGACCCAGCCAGAAATCTTTTTGTAATCTTCCATCACTTTCTATAATCTTTAGTCTTAGATGAAACTGTCCACCATCTCAGAATAATGATATAAGATGGACAAAAGGCTCAAACACAGCATACTTATGTGATCTTAATTGGTGCAGAGAGTCGCGTCGCATATTCAAGTCTTTGCACTGTCTAAATGGTTATCAGTCACCTTGCCGGTCGAATATTATGAGCTTACAAGAGGTTTACAGTGGAGCATTCCCTACTTCAACCTCCCATGGGAGACGGGCGACCAGCGTTCAGTCATGGTGGGTTCAACTTCACCTAAGGATCGGCTGATTCTTGTTCCCAAAGGCCACAACTCAATATTCCTTGATGGCCTTAAACCAGAAGCTGCAAATGTGAACTCACCAAAGGTTTTTGGGTTGCCTCTGAATCCTATGGAGTATGCGTCCTATTTTGCGGTAAAGATCTCATTACTTTCACTTTGATGTTACTATTTACTACTGTGTATTGATTGAGGCTATTCGACACAGAGTGAAACTGCCATGCCAGAAGCAGAATACATCTTGGATCCACATAATTCACACGGGTAAGCAAGCACTGTCGGTTTTTTTTAAAGGCCAAATCTGCTGCTGCAGCTTGATGAATGCCTATTTATTCTTCCAGATGGAGAGATTTCAGCAGAAGCATGTTCTGGCTAGCAGTAATCGGAGGCGGTCTGATACTGCTCCATGCTCTACTCCTCATGTTCCTAAAATTCAAGAGGGAAAACAAGGAAAAACGAAGCTATGGAGCACTCATTTTCCCAAGATTCGAGATCTTTCTTCTAATACTAGCACTACCTTGTATCTGCGAAGCATCAGCGTCTCTAATCAAAGGTACGTTGTAAAACATGCCCTTCTACACACTTTCCACAAAAAAAAAAAACATACTTATCTGAAGCTACATTGTAATCGTCGTTGTAAGGAGCAACGCCTTCTGGCACAATCGTGGGCGTTCTCATACTAAGCCTAGTAGCGTTCGTGCTACTCTGCTTACTCATATTCCTCACCTTTGGCATCACACTCGGGAAGCTGCTCCAATACAAAGAGGTTCACCAAGAAGGCCAAACATTCCACTGGTATCAGGAACTGATTCGAGTCACATTAGGCCCAGGCAAGAGAGGCCAATGGACATGGAAGAACGAACGTAATTCCATATACTTAACCATCCTAGGCCCTCTCTTTGAGGATCTAAGAGGCCCTCCTAAATACATGCTGTCACAGATCTCCGGGAGCACCTTCACCAAGCCAGGCGACACGATCATTGCCTCAGACGACGAAACAGAGGATGCTGAGGCACCCTTCATACAAAAACTCTTCGGAATCCTTAGGATCTACTACACATTGCTGGAATTCGTGAGGCGAGTAGCTCTTGGCATCGTTGCAGGCGCCTACTCTGAGACATGGTCGTCAAGAACTCCCACGATCGCCCTCCTCTCCATCACTGCGTTCCAGCTCTTCTTCATGGTGCTCAAGAAGCCATTCATCAAGAAAAAGCTCCAGCTAGTTGAGATCATATCTGTCACATGCGAGCTTGCAATCTTCGCCTCCTGCCTCGCCCTCCTGGACCGACAGCTCACCCCTAACGACGAGAGGAGGCTAGGGATTGCAATGGTGGTGGTGTTCATACTAGCATTTCTAGTACAAATGATCAAAGCGTGGCAGGCATTGTTCAAACAGATCAGGCAGTTGGATCCCATTGATAATTCATTTTTTATTGGCCTAAAACATGCAGCAATTGGATTTGCATTCTTGGTCTTGCCTCATTGGTTGATCAAGAATTGGCTCAAGAGGTTTCCGATCAACAATCCCAATGAGGGGGATGGTATGAGCAGGAACCGGAGCTCCGGGTCGAGGGAGAAGCCGTGGCTGAGGCAGATAAGAGAGATGGCAAAGTCTAGCTTCAGTAGAGAAGGAAGCAGTACAACAACTGACCCTTCATCGAGTAAGGTGAGATGGAGTGGGCTTTGGAGGAGTAAGAGAAGTGGGAGCTCGTCGGCATCGGCACCGGCCTCCGCCTTAACGTCGACGGATTATAAGGCAAAGCCGAGGGCATTGGACAAAGAGTTGGAAGACATTTTTGCTTCCAAATGACAGGTTTTTAAGCATACAAGGGCACAAACATGTTTACATGTTTTCTTTGGTAGTCTGTCCCGCTTAAGATGACACGTTTTCTTTTTTAGTCTGTCCCAACTAAGATGACACATTTTCTTTTTTAGAAACTTTCTCTCTCCAATTAATACACTCAACCACTTTTTCTCACTCCTATTAAAATATTTATCTTTCTTTATCTCTCTACTTTAATACTTAAACCACATTTTCTCTCTCCAATTAAACACTTTAACCAATAACTCCTAAAATCTCGTGCCGGCTAAGCAATGTGTCATCTTAAGCGGGACGGAGGGAGTATTTATATGTTGGGAAAATTGTCTCTCTTATATTTTATGATTCACGAGTTGAGTGAAACTGATGCAGATGTCTTGGTTTCACTCACAACATACGTATATTGTGTATGCATTACTCCCTCCCTTCCACATAAGTGGAAACGTTTCCTTTCAACACGTCCATAAAAAATAGAGCACAATTTCTAATTTTTCTCTTCTCTCTTACTAATAATATAGACCCCACATTCCACTAACATTGCTTCTCTCTTATTTATTTCCCTTTTCTCTTACTTTATCAATCCATATTAAAACCTTGTCATTCACAATATGTGTTATTTTTCATGGACGGAGAGAGTATTAAATGAGCTATGTAATAAAGAATAAATTAAGAAATGAAAAAGATAGAAAGATAAAAAAGAATAAAATAAGAGATAATAAAAAAAGAATAAATGTACTGACTTTTGTTATAAAAGAAAATGATAAGCTATGAAAATGGTAAAACTATGCGGCAATAATATAGGTTATTGCAGACCCTAAAATGACATTTTAGTAAATATATCAATTATAGAATATTTTACTATACATTTAATTATCTCGTCTAATGCTCAAATATTTTTACATTGCTACCCTTTTTTTTTCAAAGCAAACTCTTTTTTGTTTCAGTTCTGTACTTGAATTTTATTACGTCCATTATATTAATAATAATTTTTTTTACTGATTTATTTTTATTTGTTTCGCATTGTATAGTTTCAGTAACAATTTATATAATTAAAGTGTGAGAATAGATAAGAATGAAATATAATAGTTATTTTTTTAAAAAAAACATTCACTATTCCATCATTAATAAATATTTAGGGGTGAGAATAAAAAATGAAAATCGAATATCCGAACCGAATCAAACCAAAATTTTGAAATTCGGTTCGATTCGGTTTTTAAAATACAAAAATTTCGGTTTTTCAGTTCGGTTCATATATATAACATATATTCTTTTAATACTCCCCCGTCCCAGTTTTATAGTTACATTTTGCCATAAAAGTCCGTCCCACATTTATAGTCACATTTAAAATTTTCCATATTTGGACATAAAATTTTACCCCATTATTCACTAAAATTACACCCAATGTCATTATCAACACAAAAATAAACCAAAACAAAAATAAAAAACCAAAAAGTCAACTAGGGACCCACCTTCAACCAACTTACTTAATTTATTACACACTCCTTCATCTCACTTCATTTATTACACACTCCACCATTTCACTCTTCCATCTCACTTCATTTATTACACACTCCTCCATCTCACTTAATTAATTACACACTCCACCAATTCCTTAAAACCCGTGCCCTAACTAAATGTAACTATAAATGTGGGACGGAGGGAGTATATTTTATATAATATGTATTATATATATTCTATTAATTTTATATTATATATATTTATATTTTATTAGTATATATAAAATAAATTAAATTATATATATATATATATATATAGAGGGTCATATTCTAATGCTTATAACACCCTAATTTAAAATCAAGATCAAATCTCCACCCTTAGATTTTAAAATGAGTAGATGAGATTAAATCTTACGAATCTCAATAAGTAGTAGACAAAATATCAACAGAAGGGTAATATCGTCATTATGTTATCATATGATAATTTTCGTGAATGTTTTTTTATATCAACACAGTATATTACAAATATCAACAATATGACATAAAAATATCAACACTAGTACAAGAAAATATCAACACATATTTATTGAGATTTTTACATGGTTTTATTGAGATTTTTTGATGTATTTGTTGATAAAAATCTGGTTATCAACATTTACGAAAACTAAAATAAAAAATATCAAATTTCATCATCCGAACGTCGTCGGAACATATGCAATTGAGATCTCGTTGGAATCCTTATAAAATTATCTTTAATTTGATATATGCGAAAAAATAATTTAAATCGAGAGAGTTACGTAAATTTAAAGTTTTAAGATGATTTTAATGAGAGAGAATTGACATTAATACCCTCTAATTTTATTTATTAATTTTCTTAATTAAAAATATAATCCATGTGGCATTATTTCAACCACTAGATCTTCTAATCTAATTGCTAAGATTTATTCTTAGTTTGGGATTGCTAATTAATTAGCAATTTATTACTCTCATATATATATATATATATATATATATATATATATTAATATATACGGAGTATTTTTTTCGGTTTTTTGGTTTTTTTTTTTAAATTTCAATTTTTTTAGTTTTGTTCGGTTTTTGAAATTTGGTTTTTGGTTTTTTGATTTTTTGGTTCGGTTCAATTTAGATTTTGAACTAAATTTGATTTTTCGGGTTTGGTTCGATTTTGGCAGAAAACCGAACCGAAACTTAAATGCTCACCCCTCTAAATATTACTAAAATTAATCAAATTTCTGAGTCATCTATTGAATTCATATTTATTCCACTTCAATTATTTTGAGTTCAAATTAATGTGGATCTCAATTATTCAATTGATCTTAAGATTAAATAAATTTTCCAATTGATCCATGATCAAAGCAAATTTTAAGAACAATTGAAATTTCCAATTCAAACATTAAATCAACTACATATGGATTTAAAATTAATTCAAATATACTAAGCTACTTAATTAAATCTAAAATTTATTTTAATTTCCGACTGTTTTTTATTAGCACTAAATAAACATGCAAGTATAGAGAGTATATATAGTATAGCTAAAGGTCAGTACCTGATATCGAACACGGGGAATAAAATCACAGACTATCTACCTTCTACTAAGCTTCTTTCACTATTTGGGAAAACGAAAAATTTGAGGACTTTTGAAAACAAGAACAACTTGAAAGCAATAAAACAACTAATTGCAACAAATTAAAGAGATAAAGATATGAGAGATAAGAGAATTCCAGAGTTGTGCGTTTACAGTGTCGTTGAAAAGTTCCCACTCTCAATTAACAGTGTCGTTTTAAGGGAAGCTAACTGTAGTGTCTACTAAGTGGATCTAACTCGCCAACCTCCTCTCACGATTATGCAGCAAGTTATATTAAATCTTCATCGAATGTTTCACTCAAGCATGAAGTATTACGGGACAATTTAGGGAAGAAACGAAGTAAAAACAAAACGGATATTAAATAGAAAACGGAATTGTATAACTAAAGTCGTTACTAGCACATCCCTATAATCCTATGAATTTAGTTACACATAATTGAATAAACTAAAAACAAAGAATGAAGGGAAATCAAAGTGAACATAAGACTAAAACAATAAAACCCAAAGGTTGAATCTTTGTAGTCTTGATCTTCTCTTGATTCCTTCTTCAACCTCTTGTACAATGAAGAACTCTCTCAGTTTTATGCTCTGAGGCAAAAAGAAGATCCTAATGAAGAGGTTTGAGGGAATATTTATAGTGGGAAAATCGAGTTCTATAAAATAAGGTAAAAGATGGCTAAGTTTGATAAATCTTGAGAAGAAAGTAGCTCAAACTCGTGCGCCGCTGCACCTTGGCCAGCGATCACTGCATAATGGTCCGTAGCTTCTGACTCTTGGACAGTGGCACTATACTATGTTACAGCAGTCGTCGTAGCTTCGGAAGCTCTTGTAACGGTCGTTGCGCACTCCCCAGTGGTCGTTGGGCGTCTTTTTTATTTCAGCACAACTTTCTCCGAAGCGGGCCGCTACTGGCACGGCGGTCACAGGGCTCCAGCGGTTGCTGTGCATGTTGCAGCGGACCGCTAGACTTCGTTAACGCTCCATATTTCCAATTTTGACTTTTCCCTGTCTTTTAGGCTCAAATATGCACAAATCTCAAAAAATACGTCAAAATATCAAAATATAAAAAATATGCACAATATGGACATGAATTGTGATTTTGACATTAAAAACAGACTAAATAAAGGCCTTAAACAGTACAAAATCTGAGCGTATCACTGACCATTCATTGAATATACGTTAAATTAATTCTCCATTTATAAAATTGAATCATACTATCAATTAACCATACAATTGTAGAGCTATTAGTGCAGTGTGTGATAATTTGTTATGATATAAAAATGTAGAATTAATATTCTACATATATAAGCATCACCTTTGAAAGTATACTATTCTAGTCATATATTTTAGGCAGAACACATCTAGAGGTTCTATGGTAGTATATTTCATGTTATTAGGTCTTTCTAAATTTTTGGTTTTAGGTCCTTATATAAATATATTTTGTTTTATTACGTCTTTACAACTTTTTTTTTTGTTTCATTACGTTTGTTTTTTTTTTTTTTGTACTATAATTTTCTATTTTCAACAAATTTTTAGTAAACACTGTATTTGGATTAATTTTAAAAAATCAAAGAATAAAGTAAATTTAACTATTTCAATAAAAGTTAATTAAATTGTGAATTCTGTTAAATAAAGATCCAATCAAACTAAAATAAAAATATAAAAATCTCTTAAATAAAAAATGTAACGTATTAGGACTTAATGTAACAAAAAAATATTACTAAAAAAATTGTATAACGGCTTAACGAAACGAAAAATGGTAAAATATAATGACACAATATACGTTGGTCGATGAACCTAATGAAATAATTTGCAGAAGGATCTAATGAAATAAAATATAATAGCACAAGAACCTTGAAATGTATTTTAACTATATTTTAATATTCAAAATATGATGGAGTAATTGGGCATTCTAATATATTTTATATATTTAATTAAATAATTTGATATTTCAAATTATCTAAAATTCAACTGAATAATTGGTTATTTTAATCTGTCATAGATATATTTGGAGATTTCAATTAATCCTAAACTCAATTAAAATTTTAATTCATATTAGATTTAATTTCCAAATTAAGGAGTTCGATTGAGTTTTTAGTTGATCTTCGTCCGAATTGAGATTTTAATTAACGTTTTAATCAACAAAAACTATACTCAATCAAATAATATTAACTAGTGATATACTAGGCTATAATACTATTAATATTATTGTTGCTGTAAAATTATTATTGATTTGCAATTTGAATCGTTCACTCTATTTCACACTAGTACTTTTTATTCGCAAATTATCTAAGTATTATTAAATTTAATTTAATTTAATATAATTTAAATAAATTTTTCTACATTAAGTATTGGTTTGTGTTAAAATGACGACACCTCTTAAAGTGACACCGTGACACCACATATCCAACAATATTATAAACGCTACACAGCAATCTATAGATTGTTGTATATCGTGTTGGATATTGTTTGGTCGAGAAAAAATTGTTGTATACAGTATTGTATATTGTTGGCCGAGATTTTTGCACTTGAGAATTTTTTTATTGCCACATGGCAGCTTATTATTCGTCCACGCGTACAAATGATTGGCTAAAAATGGTAGTAGGATGTTATTTTAAGAGGTGTTGTCATTTTAACGCACCTCTTAAGTACATCATTTAACAACGAAGTCTTATTATCATGGGAAATTCATAAAATAGTTTTAAAATAAATTATACTCCGCACATATTAGTATTAGAGTAAAGATAAATGTATATAAATAGTATATATATACTCTATATCTTTAATTTTTAGATTTACTTGAATTTAAATCAATCAAATAGTGGATCGAAGTTTCAATTTCTATACATTTTTGTGATTACAGACTACATAAAAGTGTCGCACCTTTATGATACCAAATAATTTAATTTTAATATTTCAGTTAAAAGTAATATAGTAGTACTAGTTTTTTTGTATATTTTTAATATTGAAACTCATTTGTCTGTAAAATATAAATTACTTGTATATCAAAATATTGTAAATTATTATGGTTAAATGTATGTTATTTATAATTTATTTAATAAAATTGAGAATTAGTATAATTAAATTTAATGAATAATTATATTAAATTCGTATAGAAAATAATGTGAAGATTAAATATTTTTAGTGCATTATTTTGAGTTACTAAGAAAAAGAAGACTCTTTGATTGAATATAAATGAATAAGAATGAATGTTAATTTTCAGATGTATTGGCTCATATAATTATATTTTACATAAAAAGGGTACACTAGTCATAAAAAAAAGCTTATACTTCGAAATGTTGGAAAGAAACATGTGAGTCTCAAGTTTGTTGGAAAGAAAACATGTGAGTCCCAAATATGTTGGGAAGATAATAACATTTACAATGTAGAATTTCAATGAGTATAGTTCCGAAGTATATTTATATCTAGAGTTGAATAATTCAAGCTTAATATAATGCAGTCTTCTAGAGTCCTTGTATGAATAGATCACTGTCTCTAAATCAAAAAAAAAAAAGAAAAAAACCAAAAATCCTATCGGGAAAACATCAAGGAAGGGGGAGGCTCTGCAGTTAGCACGAGGCTGAAACTCTGCCCAGTAGGAAGCTCTTCACCAACAGCAGCAACGCGATGGCGACCTCTATTCAGCCCGCCTCTAGATATGATAAAAGCAAACAATTCTCCTGCTTTCTCTCTGGTGTAATTTACACGCACTTAAGGTGTATTTCTCCGTCTTCACAAATTCATCATAAAACTAATGGGAGAAGAAAAGCCAGCTGAGGAGAAGAAGACGGAAGCTCCAAAGGCTGCGGCGGAGGAGACGAAGGAGTAAGCTCCTAAGGCGGCGGAGGATGGGAAGAAAGAGACTGAGGCGCCGCCGCCTCAGGAATTCGTTTAGAAGGTGATCATACACTGTGAGGGCTGCACCATGAAAGTCCGCAGGTGTCTCAAAGGATTTGAAGTAGTTGATAATGTGATAACCGATTGCATAACGGGTAAGGTGGTGGTGAAAGGAGAGAGAGCAGATCCGATGAAGGTTTTTTAAGCGAATCCAGCAGAAGAACCACCGCCATGTCGAGCTCCTTTCTCTGATTCCGAAGTGGCGCCGCCGCCGGAGGAGTCGCAGAAGCTACCAGAGAAGAAGAGAGGCCTTTGGCAGGAAGGCCGAGAAAACAGAGGAGACATCCGGGAGAGACTGCGCACACAACCGCCGTCAGAGAAGAAAACAGAGGAGTAGTCCTCAGTTTGTCAGGCCGAGGGGGAGAGGACTACCACAGCCGGAGAAACCAGAAGGAGGCGGCCTCGTCGGAAGGAGGCGCGGTGCATGATTGTCGTTAGAGTTGAGGCTCATCAGCGAATCGACGGGGAAATCTGCCGTGATTGCAGCAAGAGGGAAAGCATAGTGAATGAGTGACCGGAGAAGTTTCACTGCCAGCTATTGGTGACACAATTCGTGAAGGGACGATGAGCAGCCGATCTAGTAGCCGAGAAGAAGAGGCTGCCCGGAATAGCGAGAATCCGAAGAGAGGGGGAGCACAATGCCGGAGAAGCAGCGGCCGATAACAGAGGCAGGAGATCGGAGTTGAAAGGAAAGTGAAAGTAAAAAGTAAGAAGAGAGAAGAAAAAAGCAGACGGTAGTGAAATCGATGAATCATGTGTCCGAGGGGAGGGGACTACCACTGCTGCTTGCATTAGGCCAGATCCGTATTCATTTCGTCACCAAAACCAAATCTATCAACAACACCCAGCAAACTAGATCCACAACAAAAAAAAACACCACAAATCAGCAACATGGTGATAGACGAGAGGAGCAGCACGTCGTCGAGAATGTCGGTCATGGAGGCCGCTGGAAAAAGAAACCAGTTGCCTATCCCGCCAACCAAGAGAAGCCTGCCGAAACGGAGTACACAGTTGAAGCGGCCAAGGTGGTCACATAGCCGCTGCCAAGAGTAGTCATCGAGGAGAGGAATCCCACTGACTGAAGGGAGAAGAGTCTGAACTGGCCGGAAAGGGTGCCTGGAAAAATGTTGAAAAGAGGCCAGAAGGAGAGCCGCCGCAGAAGGCTAAACAAAGAGGGCGCTTGTTTGAAGTCGTCCGTCTGTGAGGAAGAGTAATTGGGCTAGTGTTATTGGACTCAAGAAAAATAAAATGAAAAATATGGGCTCGTAGTTTGAGCTGGAATGGGTCGAGAATGGTTCCCCATTTGGGCTGCAAATTAAATTCAGTCCAAAGACGAGTGAGCTCCCGACATGAGTAAAAACTGTCAGTCAGAAGAAAAAAAAAAAAAAACTCCTTGATACGAGCTAAAACTGTTTAAGAAGGCTCCTAGATATGAGTTTAAACTGTCTAAGATAGCTCCTTGACACGAGTTAAAACTGTCAATCAAAAACTGAAGAGCTCTATGACACGAGTTACAACTGTCAATAGAAAATTGAAGAAGCTCCTTGAAACGAGTTTAAATTTTCAATGAAGAAAAAATAACTCATAAATACGAGTATAAACTATTTATCAAAGTGAAGATCGTGTAAGTTAAGTGTCAAAAAAACTCGATACTTAACTTGAGGGGGAGTGTTGGAAAGAGAACATGTGAGTCTCAAGTATTTTGGGAAGAAAACATGTGAGTCTCAAGTATGTTGGGAAGAGAATAACATTTACAATGTAGAGTTTCAATGAGTATAGTTCCTAGGTATATTTATATTTAGAGTCCTATAAATACTTATGTAGAATGTATCTCAATGAACAATTTAAGCTTAATACAATGTAGTCTTCAAGAGTTCTTAAGTTTTATTTTCCGCAATTTTACTTTTCAACAGCAAGGCCAGCTGATTTCATTAAATGAGTATTAATTATACCATTTTTATTAATATTTTAATATTATGGCTTACATGGCCATTTAGCATCTCAAAGCAAATAACTCCATCATGCTGGAACGTACCAAAATGGCAATATAACTTCACACTGTAGAAAAGAGAGAGTACTATTTAGCCTGTTTTTAAATATATTTATAAGTAGAGATGTTGTGTAAGCTAATGAAATTAAATCAAAATCTTATTTATTATATGATTTGATTCGACTTTGACTTACGTCGAGTAAAACATTGCCATATAAAAGAGGCAATCGAAGTAATTTATTGTTATCTTATTTAATACAATACTGGTATATGTTTATGTATGTACATTATTTGTGGGAATCATTGACAAATATTTCATAGGAGCATTATTTATATTTCATTTTTTTAAGTATAAATTATGATTGAGATCATTAAATTTTGAAATTCATAGTAAAATTCTATGTATAATTCTATTTCCCTATGTAAAATTAAAGAAAATACTGATAATTTAAATTTTAATTTGTCATATTCACAATTTTATAAAATTGGGAAAGAACATCGATGTAAAATGTCAACAGCTAATACACTCGTAAATAGATATAGTCAATCACATACACACTATAAAATGTAGAAACTCTAAATCCATCCACATTAATTTAGTGTTTAATTCAAGAAAATATTCACACGTCTTATTTTCTTTTTCAATTTTTATTTCATTAGTTATAGTTTGATGTTTCCTGTGATATAATTGAATCAGATTAATAATTAAGTAATAAGACGCAAAAGTCCGAGGCACTTCATTAATAGCTACTCCCTTCCTCCCCATTAATTGTATCATAGTTGACTGATATGCTCAGATTTTGTACTATTATAAGGCATTTATTTGATCCGTTTTCAATGTCAAGATCACAATTCATCTCCATATTTTGTATGTTTTTATCTATTTTAGTATTTTAACGTATTTTGTGAGAAATATGCATATTTGAGCCTAAAAAGATAGCCAAAAGTTGAAGTTGAAAATCTGGAGCTTTCAAGATGCCCAGCAGTCCACTGCAACCCATACAGCGGCCGCTAGCAGCCAACGAACGCCAGTAGCAGTCCGCTCCGAGAAAGTTGAGTTGAAACAAACGTCCAGCGACCGCTGGGGTGTTCGCAACGACCGCTGATAAGCTTGGTTAGTTATTGAGATATAATATGAGGCGTGAGATCAATCAGGTCTAGAGGATACACTTGACCGCTAAGCCTAGGAGCTCTCTAAACTATCTGACCGTGTCGTTGGAAGACTCTCAACCGCTATCAAAACCTTAAAATTTTCACTATTGGCTAGTATAGGGAGTAAGGATCGATCCCATAGAGACAGACGGGGTAAGCAAGTGTTCAGAGGACTTGGTAGGGGGCGGCTGCTACCATGCAATTCATGAGTTAAGACTTGTTTAACTACTAGACTTAGGAAAAATTTAAGATGACTATCCTATCTGCTAGACCTAGGGAACAAAAAACGAACATACACATGCATGGGTAACAAAAGTGAAGGTTTAACTATGGGAATTCAATACTAAACTACTTGACAAGGTAAACGGGTTTATGAAAAACGGCTAAACAGAACGCGAACATGTAATGGGGTCCATAACCATGCAGAATTCAGAACATCACAACTCAGATCCACAACTCCGTTTAACAATTCAACTCAGATCAACTAAAAACAACCTCTGATACGTCAAATCCAAACTCCAAAACTCCGATTTAACCGATTCAACAACAAATCAACTCCGATCACACCGATCTCAAATCCAAAATAACATCAGTTGCGAATAGCATCCAAAACAGTAAATACCAATAATTAAACATCAGAATCAGCTAAACAGAAAACATAAACTTCCATAGATACGATATTCGAGGTTCAACACTGAAACGATAAGCGCCGAACTTCTAAACGATGAAGTCTCGGCTTAAAAAAGATGGAAAAATAACAGAAAATAGTAAATTGTATCTTCGACCTTCACGAGGACGGTGTTTCACCACAAAATATAAACTAGGCTTCCATAAACTCCCAGAATTTTACCCCATAAGTGTTTAAGTGCGTAGAGAAATGTGTGTGAAATGATGAGCTAGGAGCGAAAAGTGTGATTGATGCTCGGTGATGATGAATGATGCCTCTCTCTCCATGTTGTCTCTATTTATAGTTGAGGCTCGAACTTCTAGGGCAATCTCTCTGCTGAATTGTCCATTTTGCCCTCCTAGAAAGTCCTTGAAAAAGATACTTCTCCGTTCACAACTTCTTCCTCGATCTCCTGGGTCAGGTTGCGAACTGGCTTCTTCACTCCACTTTTTCCTTCAGTTTCCTCTGCCTGGTTGATTTTTCCTTCCGTTCCCTTGACCTGGCAGATTCTCTACGCACCTGAACTTGAAACGTGTATTAATTTACAGAAATCGTAGAATTTAACCCTATAACCGATGCATAAAATTGACCTTATCAAACTGCTCACACTTAAACCATACTTGCCCTCAAGTATGAAAGACAAAATAAAGAAGTAAGGCAAATTTCGTGCATGGTTATTATTTAACTGACTCGAAGAAAAGAAGTAACACAAATTCCTAGACCTAGTTGAAAAAAAAAACTTTGACAACAGACGCAGACCACCATAAGAGAAAATAATAAAAAACACAGAAAAACAAATATAAACACATATGTATAAACTGGTCCAAGTTTTTGCAATCGTCTGCACAAGCTTAAGGTCAATCCATCGTCTACAGTCTCAGATTCCTCCCCTTCACTTCATCTATCTAGTCAGTTTGTCAGTTCGTCAAGATAGCCTCTATTTTCTCTAATTGTTGGATTCACTCAGTCACTCATTCCTCACCAGAAACGTTAGGACCATTCACTCATTTATGCTTTTGTCATACCACTGATGCCTTGGGTACTACTGACACAGAAAGAGTTCCTTAAGGTCTTTCATTTGGTTATAATATGTTTAGGTGATTATGTCAATCGATTTAATTTTATGCTACAACACATATAAACATGCTATTGTGCAAATAATAACATACTTTAATATTAAATTATGATATTGAATCATACTAATGTGATTCTCCAGAGAATTGAAGTGATTTGCTATTTCTGCAATGTAGACCTTGAAGCTTTATTGCAAAACCAAAGATCTTCCCAAACTCTAGATCTAACTTTCTTGTGGGAGGAATCTAAAAGAAATTATAAGAATCTTGAAGGAGAAGACAAGAGAAACCAATTTTACACACTTGCAATTTTCGAAAACTCCTATTAGTGAGGAGATCGAAATGTTGCTAGTTCGGAGGCTAGGTTTAGGGTTTTTTGTATTATAATATTGATACGCTCGGATTTTGCACTATTTTAAGGCCATAATTTGGTCCGTTTTTAGTGTCAAAGTTGCATACATGTCCACTATTTTCATATTTTATCCATTTTGGTATTTTGACGTGTTTTGAGAGAAATGTATAAAATAGAGCTGAAAAAGGGTATAAAAAGGTTAGAATTTGGAAGTTGGAGCTGAAGTGCAACCCAGCGGGCCCCTAGCGCATGCCAGTGGTCGCTGAAAGCCGTCGAGAGATCTCGGAAACTTTCCCAGCGGCCCGCTGGGCCTATTCGCGCGCAGTAATCTCAGTTCAAACCCTTTTTGCCAGTGCTTCTGAAGTCCGATCAGGTTGTGCTACATACCATTCTCTTTATCTTTAAAATAGCTTTGCGTTGGTACCTTGATCAACTCCATCGGAGTTCTTTGGAGAAAGTTATGTTTATTCTACGAAAGTCGCACATTGCTGTCAAAGTGCTGAGTTTAGGCAGAAATTTAAGGAAGGAAATAAACTATTACCTTGTGAAGCCAAATTTTTCCTTTAACCTATGGAGCAAGAAATTTCCCTTGTAGGACACTTTTTATCAAGTTTAAATCTTTTTCAAGCCTATATATACCGCATAACCTAATTTATAATATTTACCAATTCATATCCCCCTTTTGGGGAGCCTCCAAGGCTCCTCCCTCTCTACTCTATATTTTAATTCTTCCATCATTCTTGGAGATTAAAGCAAGGCAAGAGGAGCATGAAGACTTCAATATTCAACCTTGGGTTTTGTTGGTTTATTTCATATCTCGTACTTTAATTATTGTTTTAGTTCATCTGTCTTTGGATTGCTAAACATTAGAATTTTGAGGTTTGATAGTAAATGACTTTTATGTAGTGCTTTTTATATTTAATGTTTAGAACTCATTGCACTTGATAATTCCTGAGTTTTTGTTCAACTAATTGGATGTTACCTTAATTATTGTCAATCTGTGATATGTGATAGTTTTGATTGGTTTATCTTACACGTTTATATAATAATGTGACATGAGTATTGATGCATGATAGGGAAAATCATGGTAAAACTTAAGTCGGATGAATGTAGAACTAATTAGAATAACTAAAGAGTTAGTGAAATCATTATCCTTGAAATTCTTCTATTTGCCTGATTCTATCTTATTTGTTTTTATGTTTTGTTTCTTTTACTTTATCTATTTATGTTTAGTTTCATAATTTAAAACCCAAAACTATGTTTCTCTAGATAATATGACGCTTAGTATATGACAACCAGTTGCAATTATATTCACTGTGTTAGATATCCCGGTACTGACCTTTAGCTATACTATTTCTGTCTTGTATACTTGCAAAGAGTTGTAGTGCTAATCAAATATGACACATCTCCTTCATCCTTATTTATAGAGTTTGTGGTGGGCTAGGTTAGGGATCTATAAGGCCTGGATTGGGCCTCCCCTTTTGGACATTCTTTGCTAATTAAATTATAACTCATAATTTAATATAAACCCAATGGAATATTTCTTGTGTCACTATAGAAAAAATACTGACCGCCCATCCAGTTTGTGATTACAAGCAATCCAGGTTAACCTCTTTAATATACTATTTCCCGTGTTTAAGACTTTCTATATAACATTAATTAATTTGTTGTCTAACTATGCACTTTAAATTAATTAATATATTTTTATTTCCAAGAGTTTGTCCAGTACGATATGTATATTAAATAATATACTTTGCTTAACTATTATTCTTGGATTAAATCCAAACCGGCCGGGTTTTCGAATAATAGAACTTTTCTCGAACACCTCTTGGAGATATAGTCATACCGCGAAAGCACACTATTCAAGTAATAATAAAACTGACACCGTACTAGTTATTAATTACTACTACCTAAGATATCAGGATTATTGGGTTGCGAAAAACCCGCACCTGCGAATAAGTCAAAGCAGCGTATGATTAATAACGTATGTCCTATATTATTACAATGATTAAGAAATATTAAATTTCCAAGACATCGTCTTTTAGTAGATAACAATAAACATGTCTAAACTTCCTTTCGATGCTATATCACACCTGTCCTGTGTCACTAGTCATTCTCAAGGTAAAATGACTTTCGGATGGACACAACAACCTTTCGCGATATGTAGCCAAAGCTTGTGAAAAAGTTTTACTTCTACGTAAAAAGTTCCGACTGAGTCACCTACTGTGATAACAATGTAGAAGACTTAGACTAATTTTCCTTTCCGGCGTTTCAATTGAATATAATTAAAACGGTCAATGTCCGTTAAAGTAAAATACACAACATAAAGAAACCATTTATTATTCTCATAAAAGGAGATTTTACAATATACAAGCAATTTATCAAATTTATAATAAACTCGAAAAATATTTTTTAGTATACATCATCCGACATAAACAAGAGATTAAATTATAAACAAGGTAAATGTATCCTTTCCAAAAATTAACACGCAGTCAAATATAAAGATGACCATTGCTAAATATGAAGATGACACTTTTCATTTTAGTTTGTCTATATGAAGATGACCATTGCTAAATATAAAATCACCTTTATCTCTATTGTATTCCATCTCTCTTACTTTACTCTATCTGCTTAATATACAAAATAAAAGTACTCCCTCCGTCTCACAAAAGATGTCACATTTGTGGGACGGCATGAGATTAGAAGGTTTTATTTTGTATGTTAAATGGAGAGAGAAAATATTATTTTTATATTCATGTGAGAGAGAACTTTTTCCAAAATGGAAATGTGACATCTTTTGTGGAATAAACTAAAAAGGGAAGTGTGACATCTTTTATGGGACGAAAAGAATACATATAATTTCATGTCGTTCAAGAAAGAAGTCATCTTCCTTAAAGCAGAGATAGTAAAATATAAATATAAGGTTTGATAGCTTAAATTTTGTGACCAAGAAAGAAAGAAGGGACAGATTAGACCTCCCAACCTAATGATACACATGGAATCTTATTACTATTCATTTCTTTAAATTTGCAAATATTTTCATTTTTACTAGTCCCATAAGATTTAGCATATACTTTTATTTTTATTATTTTTAGCGGTGGATTCCGCATTCTACTAATTAATTCTCACTTAAATTTTATTGAAAAGTTAGTATTTAAAAAATTAGATTTATATTACACTAATTTTTTAACACATTTTCATTATATTTCTTAAAATTTATGTTCAATTAAAATATGATAAAGTTTAAAGAGTAGTTGGACGTAGTGGGAATATAAAATTCTCTTTCCAGGCTTTAGTAAACTAAAAAGAAAAAGAAAAAGAAAAAGAAAAAGAAAATAGAAAATATCAAACAGGGAATTTAATGCTCCGTTTGCTTAGATTTGAAGCTGAGAGATTTGACATCTGTGTTTTTGGACACTGAGCAATTCCCAACAACCCCACCTGTTACCTTGATTTTGCAGAAATATATAAAGCACGAGCTGAAAATGGGATCGCTATTCAGTTCAGCGCATAAAAGGGAAGACATAGAAATGGCTCTTGCTAAGGCAAAGCAGATTGTTTCCTCAAACCCAGTTGTGGTTTTCAGGTAATTCCTCCAATTCTTTACTTATTTATTAATTAAAGATTTGATTTTTATGTTTGGAGATTTGTTGTTCAAGATTAATTACTGCTTGCAGTTTGCAAATTATTGTAAAAAGAGGATAAATTATATGCGTTATTTATGATTTATGGTTCTTATTTATTGTAAACTCAATTATTGATTGGTGAAAACAATCCCCAATTTTTATAATCAAGTTAGGTTTGCGCCATCATCAATGATGGAGTATATTTTTCCCTTATATTTCACCATTAGTTAATTGTTCTTGTAAAAGATTTAATCACCTTAGAAGTTGGTATGTACTGGATTGGAACCCTATTACATCACCAATCTGTCAGGGCTATCTCTAATCTTGAGTTAGAGATACTTCTCTACACTCCTAAGTCGATGCGTCGAATAATTTAGTTTGATCTTTTTTATCGTATCATATCGTTCAAATACTCACTTCAAGCCGTTCTAGTTATTTCATCATCCTTGCTCTACATAACCCAAAAGCTTTATTTTGAGTGCGTATACAATGTTCGGATCATAATCGTATCTTAAGGGGCATTTCTTTTTTTATTGATAGTGATAGAAAAATCCGTAGGTTCCATCCTAAAACCAGTTAGTGATAGGAGGAGTGACCTATTAGACTTATATATTGGTTTTAGTTCTAATTTTACACTGATATGAAACGTTATTTTGTTTTATTCTAAAAGTATTTTGAGTTATTGTACTCCCTCCGTCCCCGATTAAGAGTCACACTTGCATTTCTGCACTCGTTTTGTAAAAATAATAATAAATAGTTAAAGTCGATAAATAGTAAAATAAGATAGAGAATAAGGTAGAGAAGAGTCTTCTTTACATTATTCCCTCTCTTACTTTACCATTTTTCCACTTAAACTATTTATTATCATTTTTACAAAACGAGTGCAAAAATGCAAGTGTGACTCTTAATCGGGGACGGAGGGAGTATCATTTATTTAGAAGGATTGATTAATTTTGAACTTGTTTGGTCATCTTATCCTTCAAAAACTTCACTAATTATGTGGTAACGGGGTGTCGTTGGTGCAGTAAGACTTACTGTGGCTACTGCCCTAGGGTTAAGAACCTACTCTCCCAGTTACAAGCAACTCACAAAGTTATCGAGCTCGATGAGGAAGGTGAGTTTGGAAAAAAAAACACTTGTTCTGTTTCTACATTGTGCTCTCGAAACTGACTAGTTGTTCCTTAAGCCGATGGCGATGAGATCCAGGCAGCGCTGCACGAGTGGACGGGGCAGAGAACTGTGCCGAACGTGTTCATCAATGGCAAACACATAGGTGGCTCTGATGGTAAGTTTTTTTTTGTTTTTTTTTTTTGAATCAAGAGACTATTTCTAATTCCTAAACCGTGTTGAGATTGATTGTGTGTGTTTGCAGTGGTTATGGCGAAACACCAGCAGGGACAACTTGTCCCATTGCTGACTGAAGCTGGTGCTCTTCAGAAACAAAGTATGCAGTCCTGAACTTCCATTAATGGTTGGAAATGAGCTTTACTCTGCTCTACAAATAAATAAATTAAATCAACTGTTGTGCATTGCACTTTATCCTAATAGGTTTGCTAGATTTGCTCTTGTCATCACCCTTTCTTGTTCTATTCAGCATATGTTGTAAGTATATTTTATGGCTATGTGATTATGCTATCCCTACAATTTCGTTTGCACCTTTTCAAAAATATAAAAAAAGTCCTTTTAAGTTAGATTAAAAACCTCCTTTTTAAGATACTACGTTTATTTTTAATGAAAGTCTGATTTATGTCTAAACCGATGTTAGAAAAAGTCTCCGCTTTTACGTTTTATCTCTTCTAAGAGCATCTCCAACAAGGTAAGGTGAATGAAAGAAGTATATTATTTATTTTCCTTCTCAAAAAGTGAATTATATCCTTTCAAAAAGTAACATTTTCTAAAGGAAAAAGATATATAAAAAGGTAAATGATTTTTAAAAAATTAAATAATAGTACACAATACCTTCTTAAATAGTAGTATCTTTTGCCTTGAAGAATGGTTTTTCATGAAAAGAAGGCAAATATGGTAATTATAAGATTTTACCTCTTAATTGAAGGAGAGGTAAAATACTCTTCAAAATGGAAAAAAGGTATAATGTCTTATCGAATACCTCTCCTATTAAAGAATGATTTTTCATGAAAAAAGATAAATATAGTAGTTATATAATTTTACCTATCTATTTACCTCTACCTTTGGAGATACTATAACTGTATCTAATTTGGAGAGAAGTCTAATCTAATTTACGTTTTATCTTCACTAAGTCCCTAATTTTGAGAGAACTCTCAAGTTATGTTTGCTGGTGATACAATGTTGGGTCAGTTTCTCAAATTCTTAAGTATGTACTAGTTTTTAGAGCAATTGCCAAATAAATTACGAAGCATAGTCAAATTTTAGATTGTTCAATACTTCTTCTGAAAAATCAAGTTTTAGAATTTCACAAATTATTCCATACTTTGTTTTTTAGATGAAATCTGCGATTATGTGCAACCATATTCATCTCCATGGTGCACATATTCATCTCCATGGGCAAAACAACGGTGACACATAATATTACTCCCTCCGTCTAATAAAAGTATGGCAATTGATATAGCACGAGAATCAACCTCTGTTTCCTCATCATCTGAGCTCAGCACTTCAACACTCTCTAGATCAGCATCTCTGTCTCCTCATCATCTGAGCTCAGCACTTCAACACTCTCCAGATCAGCCTGTTTATTCTGACTTTCCATCTCCACATCAGTACTTATCTGTGGATGTTGGGCCTTTTCAGCAAACTTCTTGAAAGGCATATCTGCTGGGGTTTGGTGCCCCTTGCACAGCAGAAGACTTGTGCTAAATAAATAAATCAGATACGGATCTATTAGACCGATTATGCGATTAATCAATTCACATGTTAAACAAATATTTGCATGCTAGAACGCAAATAGTTCATGCTCAAAGAAAGTAAATCCTAAACATGAATACTACGGTTTAGAGTTACCGATTTGATTTTCTAAAGAATCGGATTGCTCGCGCCTTCTTTACGTGATGAACTTCAATACTAGACCACGGATCTTCTCTCTGGTTCCCGAACTGTATTCCGATATCAATGTGGGCTGATCTTATCAAAATACTAGAACTTGAATAAAAGAGACAGAAAAATCGATTTCACGGATGGAGAGAAAAAATTGTCCCCTTCTCTGTGATGGAGTGGACGAAAATTTTAAGAAAAATAATAATGTGTATTTTCTGTCACTTTTATTCTCCTATTTATATTAAGTTCCTTTTGGGCCCAGACAAGGATCTATGGAAGGTTTTGGATATGGGCTCACCTCAATTAGCTTTTTACTAATTAAATTTAACCCACAATTTAATACAAGCTTATATTGGAATATTACGAACAGCCACTACAGAAGTAATATTGACCTTCCCATCCAAATCTGAAATTACAAGTAATCCGGGTTTCCGTTGTTTATATTATTTATTTCCCGCGCTTAAGATATAAATGTCCATTCATTAATTAATGTATGTTGTGGACTTAATTAATTAATATTTTATTAATTCCAATAGTAGACTTAGCAAGAAACACATATTTATTATTCATAGAGTAATAAAACTCCAACTGGCCAGTTTTCCGAATAATAAAACCTTGTTTGAGATCCTCTTGAGGACATTATCAAACGAGACTCACCCCGCGCGCAATTTAACATAATAGCAATCCAAGCACCGCTAGATATTAATCACCACTACCCAATATATCAGGATTATTGGATTGCAAAAAACCCGCACCATTTGATAAGTCAAAGTAGTGCATAATCAATATCGTATACTCAATGCTAACATATGTAGATTAAGAAATAGTATTTTATCAAGACCTAGTCTTTCAGTAGATAACATAAAGACACGTCTTGCTGTTAGATCCGTTCAGTGCTATACCACACTAATGTCATCTTATTTCAGTAAGGCTTAGAAATATGCGGGCTAACATTGCAACCTTTCACGATAGGTAGCCAAAGCCTATCTAGGTTGTGAAATTCTTCTTTTTCTTTTGCAAAGCATTGCATAGAACCGACTGTGTTACCTTAAAGTGGATGACGCCCACAACCAGTCTACTAAGCAAAAGACTTAGAATTTGTTTACTTCTTATGCATTTAAATGTTTATAAAACATCATATAAATGCACAAGCAAACACAATGTAATAATAATACTGATTCTATTCGTGTGAAACTGCTCGAATAATACTGAATCAGGTTAAAAGTGGATTGTAGAGTTTTCCATATACAAGCAAGATTCTATTCGTACTCGAAACATGCTTTTCAATATACCAAACCTAATAATATCATGTTCCACAAAGGTTACATCTCTACTCACAATCACCTTATGATTCCCAGGTTCTATGCACCAAAGTCTATAGTCCTTCACCCCATGTTGATAACCCAACATCACACATTTCTGAGCTCTTGCCTCCAGCTTGGTCTGCTTGAGATATGCAAAAGCCTTGCAACCAAAGGTCCTTAACTGAGAGTAGTCACCATAACTGCCATACCATCTCAAATATGGTGTATCACCACCTATGCTGGAAAATGGGCACTTGTTAGATCAGCTTTATTGCAGTAGCATAATCTCTTTTCCATACCAGAAGCAATCAGCATGCGTCTCACTCTTTACATGATGGTTCTGTTAACTCTCTCTGCAACACCATTTTGTTGGGGATTTAATGGGACAGTCATGTGCCTCTTTATGCCTTTATCTTGGCAGAACAATCCAAACTTTTGACACAAATTCCAGACCATTGTCAGTCCTAAGTCACTTCATCACACACCTTTTTTTCCTTTTCAACAATAGTACACCATTCTTTCAATTTGGAGAGAGCTTCTGACTTTTCCTTGAGTATGTACACCCAATACTTCTTGGAGTAGTCATCTATAATTGTCATGTAATACCTTCCTCCACCAACAGATAACACCGGGGAGGGTCTAGGGGAGCTTTAGACGTATGCTTGCCCTTCTGGAATGGCTCTTTCTTAGCTTTTCCCATGATGCATTCCTCACACTGTTGAGTAGGCTTCCCATCAGTGCCCGAGATCACTTCTCTTTTCATAAGTTCTTTAATACTCCCAATGGCTGGGTGCCCCAACCTCATATGCCACATCTCAGTTGACTCTGCCCTAACAACATTTGCCTGATCCCTGAGCTTAATTGCTGATCCACAAAGGTAATATAAACTACCATTTCTCCTACCCTTCATGACCACAACTCCATTTTTCTTCACCTCCATGACTCCATCAGATGAGTGAAAAGAACATCCCTTCCTCTCCAACATTTCCAGGGATATTAGGTTCCTTTTCACCTCGGGGACATATCTCACATCACTTAGAACGACAGATGAGCTATCATCGAGCGTAAAATGAATCTTGCCAACACCCTCAATCTGGCATATCCAGTTATTTCCAAGAACTACCGAACCTTGAGTCTCTGAAATCTCCTCAAACAACTCAAGCGTCGGGCACATGTGCAAGCTGCAGCCCGAGTCTAAAATCCAAGGCTCTCCATACTCCTTCTCCATTACATTCAATGCGTGTGTCATCTCCTGCTCCTGTACACAATCAGAGCTCGGCTTGGAGGGCCCACTTTCTTGTGCTTGCTTTCTTTTCAAGGGGAAGAAATCTTTTTTTAAATAACCGGGCTTCTTGCACCAATGACAAGAGCGCGTCTCCTTCTGATCACTATTGCTAGGCTTAATTTCCTTGTCTTTCTTGAACGATTTCTTGCCCTTAAACCTCTTTATGTTGAGGCTTTCTGCTTGTGATTCTTGGTTCCTCACTACTCCCTTCTGCAACTCTTTTGCCATAAGAGCCGAATGAACCTCAGAGAAGGTAATCTCCTTATCCCGACCATACAAAATCGCATTAGCAAATAACTTAATCACGTCGTTAGTATAAAACATATGTGTGTCAAATCAATAACATATTACACGTAAAAAATTAGAAAATTTAGTCATGGAAAAATAGAAACGTGTATTAAAATTCATAGATTTTACATATGCATTTTAAAGTTTTTAGATAATTTGATCCTATTATATTTTACAAAGTCCAAGATAACGTAGCATATATATTGGATTAGGAGTGGAGTCTATTATGGAATTGCGCTTCAAAGTGAATTAGGTAATTCTTTATAATTACCTTTAATTATATCATTTCACAATCCATAAATTTTGGGGTGATTAAATTTAAAAATGCACAAAAAACAAAACATATCCTCAAACTGTATGGAAGATATATATTTTTAATAAGTTAGGTATTTTTGCAATTTATATGCATTTTTAAAGAATCGCAAAATTGCAAGACATATAGAATAGACGAAACACAGATTAAGAAAAGAGAAATAGTGATTGATTCATGATTCATGATTCATCCACGGGTGGAAGAAGCGGTGGTTTTATCAGAAACAACATTACCAAACAACCCCTCTCTCTTAATCTTCTCCTCCTTGGCTTTCCTACAAAAAACGACCCACGAATTGACCTCCAACGCTACGCAAACTCCAATCAACGTCGCCAAACACAGAGAATATCCCAGCAGCGCGTACGACCCACTCTCTCCCATCACCTGGAATCCCTGAAAACAGTTCACCACTCCCAACACTACGCATGCATACCCCACAAAATGGTGATACGACTTCCAGTACTTCCTGAACTTATGCGTCGTCTTCGGCCTGAACACCAGCGCCACCGTCTGCAGCCACCCGAGCACGAACGCCGCAAACCCCAGCTTCCGGTGCAGCCCGTACACCCTCCCGGGCGACATCTCCCCGAGCCGGACCCCTATAGAGAACCCCACCGTCCCTAGGAACACGCCCGTGATCTGGACGCCCGCGTGGAGGTAGAACCACGCGGGCCCCACGGATTCAAAGTGGCGGAGGTACCGTGCCGAGACGGCCCCTACTGGGAGGAGGAACCCCCATGAGATTGCGTTGAGGAGGCCGTGGGAGAGCTTGAGCGGTTTGAGGTGGCTTGAGGATTTGGCGGCGGCTCCGGAGAGGATGTCGATGGTGGCGGTGGAGGCGAGGTCGTTGAGGGTGGTGGGGTGGATGGTGGGGGAGTAGCCTTGGACGTATAAGCCGCGGTTCCATGTGAAGTGGAGTTTTGTTCTGTTTGGGGAGAGTTTGATGGTGGCGTAGATTTGGATGGTGGCGCCGCTGTGGATGGTGGCCATGCGCCCGCCGTAGAGGGCCGCGGAGGAGGAGAGGAGGTGGAGGTCGAGGGGCCGGGAGAGGAGGGGGCTTTTTTGGAATTTCACGGTCGGGTCGAGGATGTAGGGGAGGAGGACGAGCTGCCCCGAGTTGGGGTCTGGGAAGGCCACCAGGGCCCGAGTCCCCGTCATCTCGGGAGAGGTGGGGTTTATCCCCCACCCCACCCACCCCGAGGGGGAGATGAAGCTCCCGAAGAAGGCTACCTCGAGGGTCGCGTTGTGGGGGCGATACGTCCACGCGATCGAGGCTTGCTGCGTCGGGAGCGTCATGCAACGCTCGAAGGATTTTGATGAGGTGCTACTTATGCAATGGGAGGAGCTTGCACTCTTTGCTAAATTATGCAACAACAACAACAACAAACCCATCATCATCTTCTTCATATTCATCTTCTTGATTGTTCGGACTTCGATTTTTGAAAATGTGTGTGGAGCAAAGAGTATTAATTGAGATTGTGTGTGTGATCAATTTAGTAAATAATACTACTACAAATCATCACCTACACACTATTGATTAATTAGTGTTCTTGGCTTTCAAGAAAAGGCATTAGCCCACCACTACCACCATAATCATTGGTTCCCCACATGCAACCACTGCACTTGTAAGAACATCATCACATCTAGATCAAAGTTACTGTAAATCAAAAAAATGGGACTTTACTTTGCTTTGAAGCTAAAAGTGATAGTAATGATATTATGCCTAGAAAGAAATAGGTCCATTTATCAATTATGAAGTTTGGTGCCATCATAAACTAGTTTTACTTCAATTACCCTCTCTCTCATGTCAATTTCTATCTTTCACAGCCAAAATGTGTGCAACAAACCCCCAATAACATGGAACAATGTGAAGAAGTTGGTCTAAATCAATGAAGGATTAAAGAAAAAGGAGATACATGATACAGAATAGACAGAATTCATATATTCTCTCCTCACTTTGAAGTTTGAACCAACTTTGATAAAGAAAAAGACAAGATTCTAAAGTAAATAATGACATTTGTATAATATGTTTGACAATGCAAAACCACTTTCACATTCACCTCATTGCACAAACATAGGATTCCTCTTCCTAGCTAGTTGATTAGAAAACACACTGTTGTACACTCTTAACACTTCCATCATAACTTCTGGAGAAAAATGTCATCATCCACGAGGGAGAGTGCAAGATCCATCGGGGAGGCGGTGTGCAACAGCCTCGTTCGCAGAATGGTGAGCCTCCCTAGAAACATACTAGGAGGTTTCTCAAGAACCATGAACCAAGGAATTGACATGATAGGAATTGGAGCAAGAAGAAACCAAAACTTCCACTCTCAACACCCCTCAAACTTGCCATTTCAGGATCCTTTCAACCATCCACCCCCTTTGATCCAAGAGGAGTGGGCTTTCCTATCCACATTCGAGCAGCAATATGGCCACACGCACCCCTTCTTCTACGCGTGCCGCCTCATGGAAGCGCTTAAGATATCCCGGGAAGAGCACAAGTTGATGTTCATGTACATCCACTCACCAGACCATCCATTCACTCCCAACTTCTGCAGAGAGACTCTTTCATCCGAGCTCGTGGTGCAGTTTCTTGATGCAAATTTCGTTAGCTGGGGTGGGATATCGAGCAGGGGAGAAGGCCTGCATATGGCAACATCTTTGAAGGCCTCTAGCTTCCCATTCTGTGCCATTGTTGCCCCTACTCCTGGTGATAATCTAGCTGTGGTGCAGCAGGTAAAAAAAGCAGAATCTTGAAAAAAAAAAAACAAAAGGATCGATCTTTTCATAGTACTAATCTTGATTTTTGGCCTCTTTTTGTGCAGATGGAAGGTCCAGTTTCACCTGCTGAATTAGTGGAAATCTTGCAGACAACACTTGAGGAACAAGGGGTGGCGTTTGGTAGCGGAGGAAGGGCTAATCTGGAAGAAGGGAGACGAGCAGATCTACGCTTGAAAGAGGAACAAGATGCTGCTTATTTAGCAGCTCTCAAGATAGATCAGGTGAGATATTTACATACAAAAAACACCAACGATCATTAGTTACATCAAAACCAAAAACTAATGACCTTCCAAACTATGTTTTGATCTTCTCTTGTAGGAGAGTGAAAGAGAAAGACAATCCAAGAAGAAGTCAAGTCCAAAATCTATCAGCAAACTGCCTAACAAAGCTGCAGAAACTTTTTCAAACACAAGCAAAAAGGGTGAAGAAACTCAAGTGAGAATTAGCAACACATTTTTTGCCTTCCTTTTTATCTTTTAAATGACTAATTCTTGGGTTGATTTCATGAGCAGATTCTGATTCGTTTCCCAAATGGGGAGAGAAGGGAGAAGAGCTTCTTGTCCAGTGATCAGATTGAAGCCATTTACAGATATATTGATTCATTAGGCCTTACTGCAGTTGGGAATTATAGGCTGATATCCAACTTTCCAAGAAAAGTGTATGGTGCTGATGAAATGAGCATGACTCTCAAAGATGCAGGCCTCAATTCTAAAGCAAGCCTCTTTTTGGAGATGCTTTGATAATATGTGTAGCTCTTAGTGCTCATAAACTTGACTTGAGCTTCTAAATAGTTGTGTTATGCAAAAACTGCAGCTGGCTGTTTACATATATAGTATTTGTGATTAGATGAAGTTTCAGTGTTAAGAGTACTTTTGTTGGAATTTTTCTTCTCAGTGTTATTGTTAGCTCAAATGAATTTTTTGGTCCCTACACATTAGTTTGGTAGCTTATGGTCCCATAGAAAATGAACTGATCCAGTTCCATCTAAAATTGACGGTCATGTCCGATACCACAAGGCTAGGTGGCCAGGGCTGGCCCTATTTTCCCATGATCCGTGGGTCCAGCCCAACGGTTTGACAGCTCTAGCCACTGGTGCATTATGTAAATCTGCATTTGTTGATTTAAATGAATCTGTACTATCAATGGTAATTCTAAGTATACATACAATACAAGAATGATGGAATTTGAATCTTGTAATCAAGAATGATGCACTCTAACAGTCAATTAGGCTGACGTTTAGGACACAAATAAGAGGGCAATGATGTTCTAGAACTAACATTCTTCCTTCCTGGCATAGGCAGCTTGATTTGGCAGCAATAAACAATAACCAGAAGCGATGACAGTAAAATAAATACCAATATAGTTGAAGGTCTCGCTACCGTGTCTTTTAGCGTGAACTTACCATCTCTCGAACTCTCTGCTCGATGCCACGGGAAATCTCCTTCAACGAGGGAAGCACCTAGCGTCCAAGAAACATCCCCGGGTCCAAATATAATCTCCACATTGCTCAGACAAAGGGCGTTTGCCAAAAGTGATGTCAGGTAAGGAACTCGGAAACAGTTCTGCGCGTTGATGTTGTTCCCACCAGACCACTGTCTGGAGCATAACCTCTGCCCCGCCTCAGACATCATGGTTAGGTTTGCCCTCCGACTCAAGTTTAAGACATTGTGGAAAGCGAAAAAACCAGACAGTGCATGGTATCTTGAGACCGCGTGTAATATTTTGGTCAGGTTAAGCTTTGCAGTGCCTGCAGAGGAGCATATGTGACTGTAGTCAAACAAACATGTCAAACTCAAGCTAAAGGTGAACAATGATATTTCTGTTTGGATTTTTGCCTAATATTTATATTTTTGGATTTATGTTTAAACAGCAAATCCGAACTGATAATCCAAATTTCGAAGAAAAAAATCCGACCCTAAAATTTAAAAAGTCTTAACTAAATTAAACTTTTCGTTTTAGTTATGCTCGGTTATTCGGGTTTCACATACTTTGTTCATCCCCAAACCGAGCTACCTTTGGATTTGTGGAGTTGGTCTACACACCTAACCTGTACACCTACCTATCATAACAAGTGATAACTGATAACTAGACATAACAGATTCACAATCAACTAAATTTATGAAACCACAGAAGCTAAATTTATGAAATTTTGCAATATTATAAAGAAAACAAGTAGGTAAAAACACAAATCGAAGAATTACCCTCTCCAGAAGAAAACAAGCCTCGGCATTCTGATTGATTCAGCTGATCTGGCCACTCCAAACTGCTTGAATTGATGGCAGCTGCCCTTGCAACTATCTCACACCTCTTCCAATCTGGTTCACCAACAAGGAACACATTGTTCAGCCCTTTCTCTTCCAAATCCCTTGAGGCTCTAGAATCGACACCTAAGCAGCCACGACATGTGTAGTTTTGGACAAAACCTGAACCTAGGCATGGATGCCTCACTTCAAACAAGCCACCACCACTTTCTCTGAGGGCCTCAGTGTGACTAAGCATAACAATTGTCCTATCAAAAGCTTCATTCAGGCCAAAAGCTGGTAATGAATAAGCTGCAAGATCATGTTCAACCGGCCCAATCTTTGATCTAACAACATGCTCATCTCCCACTTGAACACCTCCTTCAGCCACCACCTGCAACGAGGAGCCTCCTAAATCAAGAAGCCCCAACGAGGGCGACCTTGATGAGCTCCCAAAACCCCCAAATTTGTAGTTCAAAGCAACCCAGCCATAATAGGCTTCTTCCTTCCCACTCAACACCCTGATCCAGCTACTCCTATGCAAGAAGCTGTGCTCTTTAACGACATTCTCGACATCACCCAAAACACGACGTGCAGCCTCGGCCCTCAACCTCCTCATTCCGGCAGTAGCTAAAACGAATATAGGTGTCACCCCACGCCTCTCCAGAGGTACCCATTGCTCTGCATGTCTGATCAATGGCACCAAAGAAGCCCTAACCCCGATTGAATCATTGACAAAATTGTGCAAACCAGGCTCAGTTTGAAAGCAGTGATACTGGCAGCCATTGCTCCCATTCATATTTTCTGGATAACTATGCAATAAAATAGGTAAATTCCCACTCCCATTTCCAATCCATTCAAACACATTCACTCTGGATCCGGTGCTTCCACAGTCCAATACAACAGTGAAAAATGAGCTCGATTTCTCAGACATTAAAACGCGATGTTTGATAATTAAATATACCGTAACTAAACCTAAAATCAGTATTACCAAAAGAGAGACTATAACGACCTTCTTCAATTTGGGATTGTTGGAATTGGAAAACCCTGCGATTTGGATCTTCGCTTTTGATGGCGACTTCGGCTTCATCTCGGAACTTCAGTAATCTACATCAAACCTTATCCCAACTATTTTCAGTTGCAAAATAGATCACAGCACATCTTGACAACTTAAACAGGTTGTGGATGTGTTATAAAATAGTTACGCGTGATTTTCTTTTCTTTAGATTTTTGTGACTTTTGGAGCTTTGTACCGTGATATAGGCATTTTATTTTAAACAAGCTTTATAGCTAAAGAAAAGAATGAATAAATAAGAGAGATTATAATGTAAAAAAACTTTTAATTAATTATCTCTCCTTTTTTTTTCTTCACTTTATTTGTTTATTATTAATTTTTTAAAATGAAATGCATTTATTACAGTGGGATGTAGGGAGTATAAGATTGAAAAGTTATAAGCCTAAATCTACACTCTTAAATTTTAAAGATAATTTTATAAGGATTCCAACGAGATCTCAATTGCATATGTTCCGACGATGTTCGGGTGATGAAATTTGAAAAATTATATTTCAATTTCCGTACATGTTGATAAGCAGATTTTATCAACAAATACAAAAAAAATCTCAATAGAATGTATACAAAATCTCAATATAGTATAGGTAAAATATCAATAAAGCTGTATTGATATTTTCTTGTAGTTATGTTGATATTTGTTTGTAACACACTATGTTGATATAGAAAAAAATACCCACGAAAATTATCATATGATAACATAATGACGATATTACCCTTTTGTTGATATTTAGTCTACTATTTATTGAAATTTGTGAGCTTTAATCTCATCCACTCATTTCAAAATCCAAGGGTGTAGATTTAGTCTTAGTTATGGATTATGGTGTTATAAGCATTAGAAGAGGACCCATTTCCTCAAACATAAACATGATCAAATACTAAGAGCATCTCCAAGGGGAGGGGTAAATGCAGAGGTAAAGTTATATAACTACCATATTTACATTTCTTTCATGAAAAATCATTCTCCAAAGGGGTATTATACATTTTCTCATTTTGAAGAGGTATCTTTACCTCTCCATCAATAGAGAGGTAAAATTTTATAAGTACCATATTTGTCTTCTTTTTATGAAAAAACGTTCTCCAATGGAGAATGTATCACACTTTATGTATTTTATTTCATTTTGCACTATTATTTTTTATGTTTAAAAAATCATTTATCTTTCTATATATCTTTTTTCTTTGGAGTACGTTTCTTTTTGGAAGGGTATATTTCACTTTTTGATGAGGTATATAGATGATATACCTCTTTTATTTACCCTTTCTTGTTGGAGATGCTCTAATATTTGAGATTTGTGCAAAATAAAATATAAACATAGTGAAAATTTAAAGCATGTTTTAGAATTAAATAATTTTATAGTGCATTTGAAGTTTATAATTTATTTATTTAATATAAAATTGAAAGTCATAAGTTATCTATATTTCAAAAATAATCAATGACTTTCGATTTAAGAGTCAAACAAATATTACAATAGAAATTTTATTGGGTTTTCGGGTCTGGCCCTAATGAGTTGCGGGCTAATCGAGTTGTAATATTATCGGGCTAGAAATTTTCAACACTTACCTACAAATTTGGCGGGTTATCCAGGTCAATGTACGAATTGCGGGCTGCACTGACATCCCTAATCTCCTTTAATATTTTTCTCTTCCTTAAGTTTAGAAGATTGAAAGTTTATTGCTCACACAATATTTGAACACTTAAGTAAAGGTAATTGGCTAGCCTTCGTATATAAAAGAAGATTTGCATAAAAGTAACTACTCTTGATCCGTAGGAGCATGTCAAATTACTTTTTAGATACATATTAATTTCTTAAATATGAATATTTGGAAATCGTTCCATGAGATTATAGGGAATAGAAACCTTTGTAGTATCCTCAATATAGCATGTTTTTTATAAACCTCATGCTCAATGTCATGACCCCCACTGGAGTCTTCGTATGAACACAAAATTACTCCACCTGCCTATAAAAATGGACACTCTTTCATTTTGATTTTTCCTACGAAAATAATCAACTTTTATTTTTGACAATCCTTTTTTTGTCTTATGATGAGGTTGGGCCGTTCTCCGTTGACAGTAACTCAATCATTTTTTTCTTATTTTCTCTCATTCTTTATTAATTGTGATCAAATTTTATGTCATCCCAAAATGTCTGTTTCTATAAAACGGAAAGAGTACATACATGGTTAAAGATAGCTAACCAACTCTTCATTCTAATGTTTACCTTAAAAAAATTAAATATTTTTTATGTCTAGATATTGTAGTTCTACTTATAAGACGAGTCTAGATCAACTTTGCATTTAGCTGGGAGTGGTGTTATTATATGCTTGAAATATATACAAATAATTACACTATCCATTCTGCTACAAACTGTCAACTTTTTTTTGGCACGTGAGTTAAGAAAATGATATTTATTAAGTTAAATTAAGAGAATAAGGTAAAAAAAATATATATATATTATTTTTTTAAAAATGAAGATAATTACTTATACTAGAATAATCCAAAATGAAAAGTTGATCATTTATAACGTGATAAGACGAAGATCATAATAAATATCTGAAATATTGAACAAAGAAACTTAGCTTAGCCTCCCCAAATTAGTGGTGGGCCTGGCTGAGCCGAGCCCCAAACTAATTGGGCCATGCCATGGTGAGGCCTGGGCCGGGCTCCCATTTGCCAACTATGTAAGGGAATGTTCAAAAAAATTTCAAGGGTATTTTTAAATAATATCAAATAAGTAGTTGACTACTAAAACGGATAAGATAATGTTTTCTTTTAGTTTTTTTTTTTCCCTCCAATGTTTGTTTAGTCGGTAGTTTTTTAAGAAAATTCATCTCCCTTCAGGTAATTATAAATGTATCTATGGCTTTTGATAAAGTTGTCCACAAATGTATCAATGGCTTTTTTGATAAGGCCATTCACAATGGGACGAACTATGCAACGAACGATGTCATTATGGCATCGCGGACGATGGCTTAATCATCATCCGCGCCCGATCGATCGTCCGCCACTGTAGCTTCGCGAACGATGCGACGAACGATGCACACGCGTTTTCAGATTTTTTTTTTAATTTTAATCAATTTCCAAAACCTATATATACCCTCACTTTTCACTTCATTTTCACTTGTTTCACTCTCAAATTCACACTACATTTTCTACATTTCAAACAAAATGAATCCCGGAGATTACCTAAGTCCGAATAGTCCAATGTTCGGTGGTGCATGATGGTCGGGTACAGAACCCGATGAATACCGGCCATTTGACACCAACACGCAGTACGATCCCGATTTCAGTACGGACTCGTACGGGCTATCCGACATGGAGCCTTCTCCCACCTCCCACCCGCACACCGGCCCCATCTCGCGGCCGCGCCTCCGCCGCCGCCGCCGCCGCTGACACCACCGCCTCGAGCTCCGCGACCAAGAAGAGGCGGCCCAAGGCAAGAGCCCAGCAGTTGCCGCTTACCACGGTGAATGAAGAGTTCGCCCCAGGGCAGACGAACTACCTGCCGGAAGAATCCATCCTCTTGACGAGATGTTGGAATGATATTTCGGAGGATCCGATATTCGCCAACAATCAGAAGATTATTGCGTATTGGGAGCGCATCGCTGAAAATACTGTTAGTACAAACCTATCCCACATCGGACATTTGAAGGAAGTTGGAAGGTGTATATAATTCATGTCCAACCCAATTAGTTTGAGGGCTTTTGGGAGTGACCCAAAAACAAATCCGCTCAGGCTTGACCCAAAGCGGGCAATATCAAACTAATGTTTGCCGACGCCGAAAACCCTGACAAGTGGTATCAGAACCAGGTTGGCGTCGGGTCTGGTCCGATTTGCGAGACTCATGTTTGAGTGGGGCCGACAATCCGTCTAAGTCGGGGCCCATTATGTGTTTCAATGTGGTCTCGGTTTGAGGGGGAGGTTTGTTAGTACAAACCTATCCCACATCTAACATTTTAGGCAAGTTGGAAGGTGTACATAATTCATATCCAACCCCAATTAGTTTGAGGCCTTTTGGGAGTGACCCAAAAACAAATCTGTGCGGGCTTGACCCAAAGCGGACAATATCAAACTAATGTTTGTCGATGCCAACAACCCTGAAAAATACAACGCGTCCAAGCCGTCGACCGCCTACAAGCGCCAACGGGAGCCGTTCCGCAAGCACTAGAACCAAATAAAGAAGCAGGTCAATTTGTTCGCTGGGGAGTACGACAAGTGCGAGAGGGAGCAGGCCAGCGGCGAGAGTCTCGCGGATGTGCGCGACAATGCCATCAAGTCGTACATGTCATTGTACGGCGACTTCAAGCACTACCAGTCCTGGGCGCTCTTGAAGGAGAAGCAGAAGTTCGTTGGAGGTATGCTGCCCGAATCGACGGCGGCGAAGAAGAGGGCGTCAAAGCTCACCTTCGGTGATTATACAAGCAGCGAAAGCGGTGCATCTCCAATGGACCTCAACCATCCGGTGTTCAAGGATGAGAGTTCAGGCACACCGATGTCCACCCGGCGTCCCCCGGCATCAAGGCTGCCAAGGGCAAGGGCAAGGCGACATCCTCCGCCGCCACGCCGCCGCCGACGTCCTCGAGCCCGACCCCGAGCGCGACTTCGGCTGCGGCACATGCCTACACGAAGTTGGTGGCCTCCTCCGACTATAGGACGTTGTTGGACACGCACAACGCCCTGATGCAGGCGACGAACCCGGCTCAAATCCAAGGTATCCAGCAGATGATCGATGGCCTCAGCCGCTGATGTGAATCAAATAGTACATTTTTATTCCCATAACTTTATATGATTTATATAGTTTGATGCTTGCAAAAGTATGTTTTATGGTGTAGGAAGAGGAATTAATGGTGAAAAGAAACATGGAATGAAGCTTGGATGTCATTGAAAAAGTCGTGCAAAATGCCCAATTTGACAGGCTGCCCAAGTTGACAGATTGTCCAATTTGACAAACTGCCCAGTTTGCATCGTGAGTCCAGAAAGCTCTCAAAATGAGACACCCGGCCGGGTGAATTTTATGCCTAATAATTCCACTCGGCCGGGTACGAAGTTCAGAACACGAAAATTCCAGTAAGCCCTCAAAATTGGCCACCCGGCCAGGTGAATTTTATGCCCAATAATCCACCCGGCCAGATACGAAGACGAATTAACCTCCAAATTCAGTTTTCATATAGTTTGGAGGCGGTTTTGAAGAGGAGATTCAGACATTCTTGGACGAGAAAAGAGAGAGGAAAAGAGAGAAAGAGAGGAGGAATAAGAGAAGGAAGAAATTCCGGCCAACATTCCGACGATCCGTCTCCACATCCCAATTCCACTCATCGAGAGCATGATTCCTATGGTTTTTATTGCAAATTCCACTATGTGTTTAGGCTAAACTCTCTATGTTGCTCCAAGTTGTAATCTAGGCTTTGTATGGATGTTTCTACACCTTTGAACTCATGTGTTTGTTACCAACAATGTGCTTAATGTTTATATACTATGTTTTTGGCTAATAATGTAGTGTTGTTCTTTCCTTTGCTATTGTCTCTTTAACATAGTTTAGGAATGTTTGATTGTTGGTATGCTTTTGAATTAGAATTGTTCAGAGGATAATTTAATAGTGGATTAAGTGGGTGATCATAGTAGATGTTTATTTCTCCAGCGCTTCCACGGGAGTTTATAAACATTGAAAATTGGTTCATAGGTTATGTGTTCAGCTAATTGTGAACTACTCATCGTGTACATGTTCAATGTATGTGATTAGGTTGATGTTTTAATCCCTTCATATGTTTCGTTGTATAGGTGTAGAACAATACAAGCTTAGTGAGCAACTTGGAGTGGCATATTTTCTCATTTGTATAGTCTTTCTTTAGTTAACTTGTAGCTTTATTTTATCAACATCTTTCAAAACCAAAAATCAAATCTTATGCTACATCTTTTTAAGTTTTTAAGTTTTATACAATCTTCTACCTCCCTGTGGATCGACACTTGAAATACTACTAACGACGCTGTAATCTTGCAGTATCGTTGTAATATTAGAGTTATCTTAATTAAACTTGTGTGAACTTGCACTTGATATTTGAACTCAAAAATTACACATCAGCCGCAAGTTGGGACTACTCTAGACTAGCCTCTCTTTTTTATATGTAGTGCACTTTTTTTTTTTTCTAATTTGGTAACTTTTTTTTGAATTAAGTAAATGTAGGATTTGCCTTAATTGTGTTATTTTTATTTATTTATTTTGCTTGATATATTTGCATAAGTTATATAAATACAAAATAGAAGTAAAGTGCTTAGGGTGGGCTATAGTCCACTTCATTGCAGGTAGAAGAGGTGAAGAATAAAATACTGATGTGGCGATGTGGCGGTGCATAGGACGGGGCTTAGAGCGGACTATAGCCCGCGCCATTGTGGATACCCTAAAACATAACAACATGCAAGATTACTAATAATGAACTAACCGGAACTTATTTAATATACTGCTTAAAATTATGAAATTCAGTTTTGGACAGCCAAAAAAGAAATTAAAGAGAAAAAAGGACAGAAAAATGATTAGTGAGCAGCATCTTCTTCTTCACAGAATTTAATGTAGTGTTTGGATCCCATCAAGTTTACAATCTCTGAAGGATTGCTTGGCTTCACCTTAATCATCCATCCCTCTTCATATGGACTTGTGTTAATCTTCATCACAAAACACAATATAAATTAGCAAAGTTCTCTTTCTTGTGCTCCATCTGTCCGGCCATAATCAAGTCTAGTTCTTTTTTAATCGTCCCTATTATAAGTGAGTCATTCTTTTTAACAAAAAATAATAATTTTATTTATCTTACTTTATTCTCTCTCATTTTAATTTACTAAACATCATTTTTTTTAAATCATGTCCAGGACACGTGTGATGAGACAATAGATTGATAGATTGGATTAAAGAATAACTATTACTTACCAATCCGGGGGAGTCGGCTAGCTTGGAGTTGATCTCGACCACCTCACCGGAGATGGGAGAGTTCACATCACTGGTGGCCTTCACACTCTCGACGGCTCCAAACCCAGTGCCTTGTTTCACTTCCTTCCCGGGCTCCGGCAGCTCCACGAACACAAGTTCTCCTAAATGCTCCTGAATACATACATAATACATTCTCAACAACTCAGAATTTATATGATTGAGAAAGAGAGAGAAGCTCACCTGTGCATGGTCTGTGATTCCAATGGTGGCCACAGGGCCATCATGCTTCACCCATTCATGCGAAGAAGCATACTTCAAATCATCCAAAACTGCAATATCACCAACATATATGTTAAGTAGCATAGATAGCATTCTTTCAAAAAAAAATTAAAAAAAAAAAACAAAAAAAGGGAAGATTTTTGAAGGTCAAGTTGAAAAAAACCAGTTGAAAAGGCTCTAAAGGCAGGAGATTTTGAAGCACAAGTTGAGAGTCTCAGAGCATTTGCTGTAGAAGAAGCCCACATTCTAAGTGCCATTTTCTGTTATCTTCTTAAGCCCCTCTCCCTCTCTTTGTTTTTTGAGTGCAAAAAAGCAGGAAAAGAAAAGGGGTTTCAAGATAATAGTTTTTTTCTCCCATCTATTATCTTTGATGAATGGTGGAAAATAAAAGCCTATCTTTCTAACTCATCACATTCTTTCACACCAGTTGCCTTTAATTAAAAAAATTCATAGATTTGCTTCTCTTTTTTTATTTAGTTTCTTCTTATTTAATATATACCTCTATTTGAAAATGTAGAGGTTGCTTGAAATGTGCATAGTCGATGTTTTCATTATGTTTGTATTATACTAGTATTACAAAATTTCTTGATTTGAAAATGAGTGGTGATGTTATCATCACACTAAACACATACAATAATCTTTCATTTTTTGTTTCTCTAATTCGAAGTTATTTACAATGTTATTTTATTTGTTTGTGGGATGTGCAAAACTTAGCTTAGTGATCGGTAATTAGTTAATCTATGATAATTGCAATTCATAAATCGAATTTCGTTATTATTAATATGACTGGCCATCAATTATTTTGTATAGTTTTTATTGTAATTATGAATGAATTGTGGGCAGTAGCATTTGGGTAGGCTGTTCTCACTATCGCATGTTTCCAATTTCAAAATGATTTGGTTTCTTTTTATGATCAAATTTAGTTTAATCAAGTATTATTCATCTTGGGCATACGTATTTGTTTTTGGATACCACCCAAAAAGCTTCAAATTAATTGGAATTGAATAATAATTATATTGTGACATCCCAAATTTTCGATCCCTTCTTTCAAGATAAATCGGATTTAATTAGAGTAATAAAACTTACTAAGCTTCTTTCCGTATTGTAATTGGTGTACTTCCTCTGTCCCACAAAAGATGTCACACTTGTGGAAAGACACGAGATTTTAGGAGGTTTTGTTTCATGTGTTAAATGGAGAGAGAAAATATAATTTTTATATTAATGTGAGAAAGAACTTTTTCCAAAAAGAAAAATGTGACATCTTTAGTGGGACAAACTAAAAAGGAAAGTGTGATATTTTTTGTGGGACGAAGAGAGTTTCTTATGAGAAGGATTGCTGTGATGTCAAATTTGGGATAATCTAAGTATTTAGTTGGAAAATAAAGTGCAAGTAGTTACTTTCAAGACATCCTTGGGAGTTAAATATCAAGTGAATGCAAATAATATTTTGTAAGCAAGAGTATATATATAGAGAGAGAGAGAGTCCCATTATCCACAAATCCACTCTTAAAGACCGAACCATCGAACCCTACTAAATTAGGGCTTTTAGATCTAGTTTTTTATGGATAAGATACAGAAATTTATAAATTATTTTCGCCTTCATCACGAGCCTATTTTAATTCATGTGAAGGTAAATAAGTCATACTAACATGTTACGAAGATTTAAATTCGTTCCAGAATATATTACTTTTCTAGTAGGTTTTTACTTCATTCTAGTAGGTTTTTACTTCATTCCAGTAGGTTTTTACTTCATTCCAGTACGTAAATGTGGTTTCGCCGTCGCGTGTCGTTCTTTCTCTCTACAATATCTATCACCAACGTCATGGCGCTAATATGGTTTAATAAACACATGGAATAATGTAATAAATTATTGGAATGAAGTATGTGTAGAAACAGTTGAAGTACAGAATGAAGTAATAAACCTATATAATGAAGTAAAATGGGCTTGTAATGAAGCCGAAAAATTTTTCACAGCAGCACATCTCATCAAAAAACTAGATCTAATGGCCTAGATTTGGTCTCTAGTTCGGTCTTTAAAATTGGTTCGACATTGATCACAACTCTATATATATATATATAGGGATGTGATCATATCATAACTCATATTTATAGTGATAACCTAATAACCCTCATTTTATGGATGAAAAATATCACTTTATAGAACAGAATATCATTTTATGGAATAAAAGTATCATTTTATGCATGCTGAAAAAATATCATTTTATTGTGTATAAATATTATTTTTAGTAAAAATGATACTTTTGATCCATAAAATGATAGGGTTATTAGGTTATCACATAAATATGAGTTATGATATGATTGTACCCCTATATGTATATATATATATGTATGCTGACCAAAGTTAGAATTTCATAAATGGGCATTTTGAATTTTAGACGTATACATGGGCATGCTTACAAGTCCACACTTATATGATGGGAATAAAGTGGGCATTCCAGGTAGTACTACTCTACACTTATCCAATCAAACTTTGGGGCACTAACAAAACAAAGTTGGAGTTGACAGTAGACTTGTTCCTCCTCTCTTCTCGGCCGAACCGCCACGAGCGACTCTCCTCTGTACCTGCAATGTTAACACAAGACTTGTCAATCAAAGGAAAGGGCATATGTTTTCATAAGAATAGCAAGGTGAGCTGTACAAAACGCCATCTATGCTGCCAAATTCCAAGGAATGGAGACAATGAGAAGAATACAAATAACTACACTAACTCTTTCATACCAGAGTTTAAATAACGATGAAGTGGTGAGGAATTAGACTTAGCTTGTGTGTATCATATGTTGGATATATTAGTGTAATTGGGTTAACTTGATTGATCAGTATTATCATAATGATACATCATATAAGTATGGAAGTGCGGAGTGCACGCTTATTTGAATTTATTATGATGGACGGGGGTCCGGGGGCAGCGCCCCTAGGTAGCGGGGTCCAAGGGGCGGCAGCCCCTGGCTGGGGTCGAGCTGTAATTTTTTATTTCCAACGAAGTTGTTGTGTAAGAAATTCATCCGAAAATGTAATTTCTGAAAGTCAAAGGACTAGTTTGCAATTTCGGAAACCTTTTGAAAATTAGTTATTTTCGGTTTTCTCCCTCAACAGATGCAATGGAGATGCACTGGTTCATCTTATTAAATCTGATCGATTCTAATTCTCCCTAACATCATCGATGGACGGCGGAGCCTCGAAGGTTGCCACGATGACTCCAAGACGCATACGCAGCAGCCCTGCCTAAAGAAGCCGATCGACAGCGATGACAGCCTTGGCGGAAGGGAATTCCCACAGAGGAGGCGACGCCGAAGAACCCGGCGGTGAGAGGGCTCGACTGATGACCGACGAAGTTGAGAATATCCACCGGGGTAGCAGCAGCACCGAGAACGCCCCGGCGCTTGTCCGGCTGCGGCGCTGCGACCTCCGGGACGGATTCTTGCCGGAGAAAAAGAGAAAGAGATGGAGGAGGTGCTGCTGCTTCTTCCGATTTAGGGCTCCCGATTCTTGTGTGTTGAGAGAGAGGAGCCCGATTTTTGGGAGGAAGGATAAATCATCTGGCGTCGATCTGCCGGAGACGACGAGAGATGGGGGAGACGATTTCGCCAAGGCAAAGTCACAAACTCTTCCACGGCTATAAAAACTTGTTCAGCCCAATGGTGGCCTGAAATCACATTATTTTGTTGGTATATTTTAATTGGATTAGAATAAAAATTATCGGACAAAACTAATTAAAAATATATATAATTTATTTTTAAAGAAAAATAAAACAAAATCTTCGTTGTATTATAAATATTAAAAAATTATATAACGAAAATTATCAACATCACACTTAAAACAACACCGCCGCCGCACATATCTGGATGTGCCCGCTCCCCTACGTGCCCAAATCTCTTCAACCAAATTGGCTTGGAGCTGGACATGTCCCGTTTTCTGCGCATATCAATGAAAGCTTGGAGCAAGTATTCATTACTACGTGGTACACCCATTTGCAAGGGCGTAGTGGCAACACCCTGACTTAAACTAGCAACATCGTCTGATGCCCAACGCTCTGCAGCTGATCCTTTGATAAGGCTAATTTCATGCATTGGTTATGTGGTAAAATTCTGTGATTTTCTGGGTCTAACAAGGTTTTATAAGCCAGGTGTGTAGAGAAATCGCTAGCCCCAGGAAGAAGACGAAGATTGCCTGGGAGAAGAAGCTAGCGGAAAAAATGAGCGGAAGAAGGAAGAGCTACTAGACTGAGGAGCATCAAATTGGAGGGCAAATAGGGATCACAGGAACAGTCTAGAAGCTCTATCCACTATAAATAAGAGCATGCGCTCAACATGAAGATATCACGTTCCATCACTTTTTCGGCTCTTAGCTTAGTTTTTCCACTACGCTACACACACTTTCACGGGGAATTGTCACGGGGGTTCACGTTCTAGCTTGATTGTGGAGCAACACCGTCTCTACGGAGGCGAAGAAACAATTATCATTTGCTTTCCAGTTTACTTTTCGTACTTTCCGAGTCCTCGCTGTTCGAGGCTCGGCTCTGTTTCGTTATTGTCGTTGAATACTTCGTATTTTGCAATGGATATCGCTACTTTTGTTTCATTTACCTTATTGTTGTGTTGTTGGTTTGATTTGCTGATTATTGAGTTTGGAGTTTAGATTGTGAGGAATTTGTTGTTGATTGGTTGAATCTACGTAAACTTGTGAGGATCGAAGATGGAAATGATGTTTGATTGTTGTGGATGGCTTGGATCCGGAGTGGATTAAGCGTCCCGTGGATAGATCTACTTATTTTCGCTTCATTTTGATGTTTAAATTCTGCATTCTTGTTTGCCTCGTCTAGTAGTCGTAGATCCGCATTAGTTTTACATGTTCTTCGTTTCTATCGGTTTAATTTCGTTCACCTTGTTTCGATCTTCGTTTTGCTCTGTTTTTCACTGGTTGTTTCATGATAAAAGTTGGAGAAGATGATGTCGTTGTTAGTTAGTCCTTAGGTTAGTTATTTTGCAGCTTTTCAGTCGTACTATGCCATTTTGGGGAATGGTCCCCACATCTAGTTCTTCCCAAGTCTAGGTTAGTTTAGGAAGTTGTTCGCTCGGTCCAGTAATTGTCTTGCTTTCTTCTGGTTTATGCATGCTTTTAAGATTCCGTCTAGATCTAGCTGTTAGGATAAGTTCTTTAAATTCCTAAGTCTAGGAAGTAAGTCTTAACCCCAAAAATTGTGTGGCAGCAGCCAAAAATAGTTTTCAGGTCTTTGAACATGTTTACTTACACATCCATCTCTGTGGATTCGATCCCTGCTTCCTTGTACTAATCTTTTAGCTAAAGCGGGTTGAGGGTTTTGAAGGGGGGTTAAGGTAGTGATTATGTGTCCAACGACAGGTAGCTCAAGATTCTCTGAGTTCCTAGACCCAGCGTCTAGAGGATTTTCTGGATCGAAGGATTTTAATTTTGAACACTCTTTCGTTGACCATTAAACTCACCGCATCTTCATCCTTCATCATCTATTATCATGTTATGCAATATGTTACATGCATACATGATATCAGCGACATCGTTTTCGTGCCAAACTCGTGTCGGGCATCATATAATGCCCCATCGCGCTTGGAGCACACCAAAAGCTCGCTCAACATCCTTCCTCGCACCCTCCTGACGTCGTTTTGTGAAATAGGATTTCTTCGGACCAACTGGATGCCCGATCGTCTTCACAAATACGGGCCAATGAAAGGTATATCCCATCTGCCAAATAATAGCACCTATTATACTGCATGCCACTAGCCACGAAGCTCTGGCGAATAATATAATACCCCAAAACTCACCTTAGACGGAAATTGATTTTCTGGTGCTATAAATTGCCAACATTATAATTTTCAGCGAATAATTTGAAATAATTAACAATATGTATTTTGATAATTCAATAAATCATGGAATAGTGATATATAAGTCTTAAATAAGTGTGAGAAAAGATATGTGAGAAAAGAATTGGGTTTTAAAGAGTTAGTACATTACAGGAAAAAAAAGTCATCGATTTAGAGTTTTTTGATGATTTCTTTTGAAATAAATAGAAATATTCGTTAAGTAATAATCTATATGGAATCTAGAAGCTAAAATAAGTATAATGTATGGTTGAATTAAAAATATATAGTATGTGAAAGGAATTTTAGAAATCAAAGACAAGTTTTTGATAAATTGAACGTTTAATCGATTAAATTAAGCTTTGACTTTAAATTATTAACTAAACTAGAATTTAGTTGCTATAAGATGGTATCTATAAATCATAAATGTGGAATCGTAAGATATGAAAATGAATTAGCACAAGAAAATGAATTTAGTTAGGAAAATTAAATAAAATAAATTAGTAGATAAATATGAAAACTTCTTGAATCTTTCCACCTCACTTAAAACACTTGTCCAACACTTCTTCTTCCTCATATTTTTCATAGCTGAATTGGTGGCCTCCATAGAGGAAGAGAAACGGGGGGTTCTCAAGCTCTTCGCCCCTATCGATTTCTCGTCGTATCGTCATTCTAATCGCGTAAATTCTAATAAACCAAGTAAGCTTTACCTATCCATACTATTTTATAGCTTGAAAATTGATACATAGTATATATTATGTTATGATATCAGAAAAATTCAGGCCTCTTGGGGTTGGAATGATTAAACCGTTAAAATTTCGATATGTTGGTGTTTTCGCGACCGTGGGCCTTCGTTTACTATGGTTTGATGTTTGAATTAGAAGTGGGATCACATGGTTATTGATGTGGATGACTATTGAACGTGTGGGTGGCTGAATTGGTGAATTTTGAGGTGAAATAGTTGGTTTTGGCTTCAATTGGTTTTTAATATACATTATTTGAAGAGTTTTGAACGCTAGATCGAATCGAAATCGAAACTAATTGTGAGTTTCCTTTATAAACGAAATTCTGACTCATGGGATCTTATATTTTTGGAGTTTTGTTGGTTAATTTGATAGGGAGTAGGAATCTATGTTGAAATATAGGGCTAACACGAATTTAACGGATTTTCCAACATCGAAAACCTAGTAGGAATTTATCCTAAAAATATCAATGTTATAAGTTTATATACTTACCTAATGATCAAGATAATTAGGAATGGATAGCCAGGTGTTACAGATAACGTGGGTTTTTGGCAAAGTAGTCATTCATCAACCGCTGGTTAGCCCAGGCATGGTCATGTCGGATTGTCCGCCGACGCCAGACCGGACGAGGTACCGCCGCCGCTACCACATGCTCTGCATCTTCTTGTACCTCCCGCTCCACCTCTTCAACCACCGCGTCAAACGCCTCATCCAACGCGGGTTGATACTTGTCGTCATCCATTTTATGAAAGTGGAGTTGAGTAAAATTTTAGAGTGGAGATTGGAATGGTGTGAGAAAAATGAAAGGAATAGGTTGTATTTATAGAAATAAATAAAAAAAATAAAAATAAAATAAAATCCGCGGGCGGCACCGCAGCTCTCGGCAGTCTGCAATAGACCACTGTTGTCCCGTCCACCCCGCTACTTCTACGCCGCAAATGCAGCTCTCTCCCGTCCACGCCCTTCCCCTCCCCTCCCCTCCCCCGCGGCTCCTTCCCGCTTAGCTATAGTCTGCGGCGGCCTCCCTATTGTGGCCACTCTTAGGTTTTCCCAAAAAAAATTTGCAGTAAAATGTGAGGAAAGGGGGGCTGATCGATGGGGAGTATATTGGATCCCTTGGTGGATTATTACTTGGGCCTTAGTAATTAAAGGAAGAAAGTGGGCCACTTCTTTTATTTAATTGGTTGGGCCAAGTATTACCTTCTTAGAGATGCAATAAGGAATAAATTGGATGAATGGGCCATTTGTAATCAAGTGAAGAGTGGGCTACAAATTTGGGCCAACAGAAATTATATTGGGCTGAGATTTAATTATTGGGCTTGAAATTTAGTTTTGCTTGGATTTAATTTAAATATAGAATTGAGTTGGAAGCTCGATTTCTTGATGCGTGATTAATTTACTAAGTCTCCGAAGGTAGGGAATGTTGAAGTTGGAGGGGGCCGACTGGCGTCGCCCCGCAACGCCTTGGGCGGCCTTAAGAAAATTCAAAGAAAGAAATAGAAGGGATTATTCCAGGAATCCATATTTTATTAAATAATTACCCAAATAATTATTTTTTAGAAAATAGAATTTCTCCCAATTTAGCTAAGTGAATAATTAAATCTTGCAACATAGTAAAGCCCAAGAAAGGATTAGAGATCCTATAAGATGAGACTAAGATAAAGGTGTTATCCAATAGGATGCATGCATTCTTTTCTCAAGAGAAATATTTCAAGTACTAATTAAAGTGATGCTCTATTATTTTCAAAGGATATTTTGCTCGAGGGCAAAATGAAGCCAACACGAAAACTGTTAACTGAGGAATAAGCATATCAGGTGGGCTTCTTTTTTATTTTTAATATCCAGCACATTAGTGTGGATATAAAGCAAATACTTGTGAAATTATGAAATATCATATTTTCTCAAAATGGAGCTGTGATTACTTTTATGTTGTTGTCATGCCATAAAAAGTTTGTTTTTTAGGCCTATTTGTTGGTTTTGGCTACGTAGAAAATCGAGTTAGTTATGTGAGAGAAGAAAGAGAAATTATTGTGTAATCATGAACACAAAATCAGAATCAATAATATTGAATTAAAGGAAAGAAAAGAGAAGAAAGATTGATTATGCGTGAGATTTGAGTCAATTACGTGAGAGAAGAAAGAGAAATTATGGGTGAGATTTAAGGGAGAATAAAATTCTCAAACTCAAAACATATAAATTGGACTAAAATGCCGAAATAAATGAAATTACTTTCTTCCATTGTTGACAAAACCGAAAGCAATTAAGGAATATTACAAGAGCTTCTCGAAAAAAAAACTTGAAGAATAACTCAAAAATTTGCAGAAGAACGTCGAACTCCAGTGAATAAACCGTAAAGAAGGTAAATGAAACAAATCAATAAAGAAAATAAATCATATTATATAGGGATATTGGCATCTAATATCACGAAACTTTCAAAATTTTGGGATTTTCCCACGAACTTTAAAATTGGCAAATAATATCACGAACTTTACCCCGTGTTTGTTTTTTCCCACGAATGAAAAAATTCTCACAAACAATATTATGATACCGATTTTTTTTCATAATTTCTCGACAACAATTTTGAAAGTTTCAAGTTTTTCAATCTTTGAAGATAGTTTTTCTTGAAGCATGATGCGCCCGGATTTTGCACTGTTTTAAGGCCATTATTTGGTCCGTTTTTGTTATCAAAATCACTCTACATGTCCATTATTTGTATATTCTATACATTTTGGTATTTTGACGTGTTTTGTGAGAAATGTGCATATTTGAGCCGAAAAGGGGAGTAAAAACGCATAGTCTGGAAATCTGGAGTCAGACGGCGACCGCCGGCGCCCGGCGGTTAGAGCTATGTGGCGGCCCGCCTCGGAAATTTACGCTAGGAGAAGAGTCTCGCCCGGCGACCGCCGGAGGACATGTGGCGGTCCGCCACCGAAGGGTCAGAGTCTCTGACTCCAACGCGGCGACCGCCGGCCAAGGTGCGGCGGCCCGCCGGAGAAAGGCGGCGAATCCGACCAGCCCTAGATTTGCTCCAAGATTTACCAAATTTTGAAGATCTTTTCCTTCTATGATGAGGAATAATCTTCCCCTATAAATAGGACCTCAAGCTTCATCAAGAAGAGAGTTTTTTTTCCGACACACAACAAGAACACATTCATAGAGATCAAAAGCTAGAGTACTTCAATTGTGCAAGGAGTTGAAGAAGGATTTCAAGAACATCAAGAACGACAAGGATTCAACCTACGGGTTTTATTTGCTTTAGTTTTATGTTCAAATTGCTTTCCCTTCAATCTATGTTTTTAGTTTATTCAGTCATGTGTAACTAAACTCATAGGATTCTAGGGATGTGTTAGTAGCAACTTTGGTTATACAATTCCGTTTTCTATTTAATATCCGTTTTGTTTTTACTTTGTTTCTTCCCTAAGTTAATCACGATGCTTCATAATTGAGTGACACAATTATGTATGATTCAATACAACTTGCTTCATAACTGTGACAGAGTTCTAGCGAGTTAGATCCACTTAGTAGACACTACAGTTAGCTTCCTTTAATACGGCACTGTTAATTGAGAGTGAGGACTTTTCAAGGGTCTTAGGAGCTTTTTGGAGTTACGTGTTAGGATTGACAACCCTAATGTTAGTAATCAACGTTTGTATCGCATGAGCATAAGCTAGGTGACTCGTCCTTTCAAAGTATTAACTGTGCTAGGGTATTGTAGTTTGGAATTTGTATAACCATAAAGCGAAAGCACATCCCTGGAATTCCCCTTATCTCTATACTTTTCTCTCCGTGATTTGCTTGTTTTTAGTTGTTTACTGTTTTTAATATTTACTGTTTTCAAAAAGTTTCCAATAATTCTTGCTTCTCCAGATAGTAATTGAGTTCTAGTAGAAGATAGACACTTTGTGTACATCTTCCCCGTGTTCGATACCCGGTACTAACCTTTTGCTATACTATACCTACTCTGTATACTTGCAGGTATTTATAGTGCAAATAAAAAGTGCATCAAGTTTTTGGCGCCGTTGCCGGGGAAGACAATTCACTTTGGAGTGATATCTTCAAACGGATAATTTTACTACTTTGGATTTTAATCGCTTTCATTTTATTTTTATTGCTTTCTGTTTTAATTTTTTTTTTTAGTTTAATTTGTTTTTGTTTTCGAGTCTTGCAGGTTTTGTATGCGAACGCGTTCTGGGAAGTACATCTTAGAGCCGCTTGATTTAGAGCTTGAAAGAACTCGTAGAATAATAAGAAGTGAAAAAGGATCAGGAAAAATGGGTGACCGAACAGATATTGAGAAGCTGCAGGAGATGGTGAAGTTGCTGATGGATGAGAGAGATGCGGAGAGAGCAGCCCGAGAAGCCATGAAAAAGAAGAACAGAGAAACATTACCTGTGATGAACATGTTCAATCATGGGAATATGATCACTTTTCCTAACGGCCCTCGTATTGATGCTAACAATTTTGAGTTACGCATGCCCCTTATCCAAAGGGTCGAGCAAACTCCTTTTGCAGGTAGGGCGACTGAAGATGCTAACCGCCATCTCTCCAAATTCGTGGAAATCGCAAACACTCTGAAATTAAATGGTGTCGACGACGATGCCATACGGGTAAGACTTTTTCCATTCTCATTGATTGATTCTGCTAAAGAGTGGTTTGAGTGTATGCCACCAGAAAAGGTCTCCACATGGAAGGACATCGTAGCTACCTTCCTCGACAAATACTACCCGCCAGGCACTATTTTGAAGCTCAAAAGTGAGATCTTTCAGTTCACACAAGGCCATGACGAGCCCCTCTATGAGGCATTTGCTCGTTTCAAAGCTCTTCTTCGAAAGTGCCCAAACCATGGTTTTTCCATAGACCATCAGGTAGGAATCCTCTATAATGGATTTAACGAGAAAATATGTGCTATGCTTGATTCAGGGGCAAATGGAGGATTTCTAAGAAAGACAGGAGAGGATGTCATGGCGGTGATCGAGGAGTTCGCCACCAACAGTCGGGGGTGGTCGAAGGAAAGGCACGCCACGAGAAGAGTAGCAGCCATAGAAGAGGCCGAGGAAAGTTCTTTTGCTAAGGAGTTAGCAGAACTTAGAGTCAGGATTGATCAAATGGACATCTCGAGGAAGGAAGATCCAATTCCGGCAACTTCCATAGTGGCAGTCAATGCACCCGAAACTGCCATATCAACTGTGGAAGAAATAAACTACGTGCAAGGAGGCGGTCCCAGAAACTACAATAACAATTATCGCCCTAATCAGGGGGGCGGCAATTTCAATAATTATAATGGGAACCGTCCGCACCCAAATCTTTCTTATTCTAACAATAATTACTTGCAACCCCCTGCAGGATTTAATGTTAGCAAAGGAGGAGTGGTTGAGCCGATGAAGAAGGAAGATAAGTATGAACAAGGAATCACGAAGATCTTGGAAGTAATTACGCAAGATAGGAAGATTAATGACACCAAGATCGGAGTGGTCGAAGCAAGGATAAACAACCTCGAGCAAGGAATGAACACAATCTCGGCAGCTGTAACCAATATTACCACTCAAATGGAGCAAATTCAGAAGAAGTTAGATGAGGATAGAGCAAAGGCAGCAGCAAGAGTGGATGATATTAACAAGAAATGGGTGGCAAAGCAGAAATCTGGGGACTGCCCAGATGCCGGCGGACCGCCGCAGACCACGCAGCGGCCCGCCACTGAGACGGCAGAGACACCAACCAGGCAGGACTGCCCAGTCGCCGGCGGACCGCCGCACACCCCGCAGCGGCCCGCCACTGACAAGGCAGAATCGTCCACTAAGCAGGAGCTTGTGCGGCACAACGGGATTGTACTCCCTTTTCAGCCAAAGAGGAAGTTCAAGCTTGAAGAGCAGTTCAAGCATTTCCTTAACATGTTTTGCAAGGTCCATACTAACATTCCTCTTGTTGAATCGTTGCAGGAGATACCAAAGTATGCAAAGCTACTAAGGGAGGCGGTAATGAGGAAGAAAAAGCCGACTAAAGCCGACCTTAAGTTACCGCATCATTGCAGCGAGATCATCCAAAAGGAACGGGCAGTGAAGCAAAGAGATCCGGGCCAGTTCATCATTAGGTGCCGAATTGGAGAAGGGAAGGTTGACAAAGCACTGTGCGACTTAGGATCGTCCATCAATCTCATGCCACTGAAGTACTACGAAAAGCTCAACATCGGGCCACTCAAATCTTCAGATGTAACACTCAGACTGGCCGATAACTCGTCCATCAAGACTGTAGGTATGATTGAGGATGTCCTAGTTAAGGTTGATGATTTTATTTTTCCCGCCGACTTTATTGTGCTTGACATGAAAGTAGACAAGAACGTCCCTCTAATCTTAGGGCGAGATTTTCTTGCCACTTGCAAAGCTTTGATTGATGTAGGTCGTGGCGAGATTACAATCAGAGATAATCATAGTCAATCCACCTATAAGATCGAGCGCGAGATGCTAAAATTTGAGGAGGCAAAGCGGGCAAAAATGGAACAACAGTGCAGAGCAGTCATGGCTACCGACTTGACCAAGCCCAAAGATCCCTTTGAAGCGGAGGATCCTTCTACCTCCACTATCTACATTGTCAAAGAGGTAAGACACTCTTCTAAAAAGGGTGATGCTAATTCTTCTACATCTGCTCCACAGAAGAAGAAACAGAAGAGAAAGAAAACACCCAAAGAGGACCCCGAGATATACGTCATCAAAACCAAAGAGGGGAAGTACAAGTGGTGGAAGAAGCTAGGGACCAAGTTGCTCCCTATGCCAATTTTCAACACTCGAGTTATTGATCCGCCCAACTAGTAGGCCACTTCAAGTCGAGCTAACGACTTTAACAAAAGCGCTTATTGGGAGGCAACCCAATTTTCTTTTATTTTTTTTTATCTTCTCGTTTTTTTTTTATGTTATGTTAAAAAAAAAAAAAAAAAATTACGGGTGGCGGTCGCCGCACTTAAAGCACGGCGGTCGCCACACGTGTGTTAACATGTGCAGGAAGGATCGGGCTTAGGGCGGGCCAGAGTAACCGCTGCACGGGCCGCGGCGGCCCGACAAGATTGCTGTTTACGAAGGCCCGTGTGGCGGCCCGCCACGAGAGACGCGGCGGTCGCCACACTCAGTCCAGAGATGGGAGTGAGCCATAAAAGGATAATGGGATCAAAAGGGAAACCGGAGAATGCGAAAAACTATGGCATTAGCCTTGCCACGGAAGAGCAAAAGGCTATGTGGAAGAAAGTGTCGGCCCGAGAAACGGCACCTTCTAGATATCCCCACGATTTCCCTCTCCAAACTTTGGGGATCATGGAGGATTTTTGGAAGTTGTGCGACGTGGGTGATGGGAATGGCCTCGTCTACATGTTCCAAAGGAAGTGGCCATCGTTTCGAAAGTATACTCTCGAGTTCCTCAGCTCGCTAAAGGTCACTAAGGATCGCCGCCAAAATTTTCCACTTAGCATCGATTTCCGCCTAGGGAACCGTTGGCACTCGCTCACCATGGAAGAGCTTAGTGGGATCTTCCATTGCTTCGACCCCAACCCCGAAGAGGACAATGAATATGAATTTTCAGAGGTTTGGGGGGCGATGACAAATGAGCAAGAGCATGCAGCGGGCTATGCCAAGTCTTCATCAATTCGCAACCCCGTCTTGAGGTACCTCCATCGTGCTATAACTCAGCTTATGTTTGCTCGTATCGATGGGGGAAGTGTCTCCCAAACGGAGCTCAACGTGATGTGGTGCCTACTCAACAAGAAGGGAATCGATTATGGGACCCTCTTTACTTACTATGTGGATAGGATCACGAAGAAAGACGGGGGCGTCATTTGTTGTGGGGGATTGATTACGGCAATTGGCGAACATTTGAGGGTATCTTTTGCCGGTATGACGGAGGATGGTGGAGAAAAGTTTATCACTTATGAGGTGTTATTTTCGGTGGGGCTTTTGAAGACCGATCAGTGGGGTCAAGGGTATTTTATGCAAGTAGTGGGGGATCACTTTCCCGTTCCACTCCTGCAATTGACCAAGGTCGATGTTTGGGCAAACCAAGCAAATTGGAAGCTCGACACACCCGCCCACCGGAGAGCTATCGAGGCTAACCCCGTCAATTGGGAATTTAGAAAGAGGAACATTCCCTCTCGCATTCCTCAATTTGAGCCCGATGAGGATTCCGCATTTGATGCCATTGATAACTATGAAGAAGGCGCGGAGCATTCACAAGCTCAAAGGAGTGCAGCACCGCCACCACCGCAATCCCAACCACAACGAGAAGAGAAAGAAGAAGATGAGGAAGTGGAAGGACATCGCCGCCGGACACGAGCGAACCGCCGCCGCGGGAGGCCTAATCCGGAAGAGGAGTTTCAAGTCAACACCTCCGCCCAATTAGGAGAAATTTTCTCCTACATGCAAAACATGTCCAACACTTGGGACAATCGATGGGCGGAGCAACAAGCGGAGAATGCCTACAACCGCCAAGGGTGGACGGCTCAAGGCGATTGGCGCACGGCGGAACAAGAATTTTGGGAGCAACAACGTTTGGAAGACGCTCATCGGCGTCAACAATATGAAGAGCTCCGAATGATGGCCGCCGAAGCGAGAGAGGAACGAGAGACAATGAGGAGTGATATCACGTACCTCGTTGGAGCTTTCGAGGATCTTAGCGCCCGTTTCCCTCCACCTCCTCAAGATTGAAGAAGTCAAGCTCGATGACTTTAAATGAGCATTTGTACCATGTTTTTGGATGTTTTTGAGACGTTTTATTTCCTTGATTTAACAATTTTTGCTTTATTTTTAAGTATTTTTGGTTTTGGTTTAATTTTGTGCTTTGCAAAAATTTTCGCAGGTTCTGACCTCTCCGTGGCGACCGCCGCAAGCTCTGCGGCGGTCCGCCACCTGAACGCTGGAAAGCTTCTTTGATGTGCGGCGACCGCCGAACAGCTGCGGCGGACCGCCACCTGGGCACAATTTTCCAGCGCGATTTTTCGAAATTCTTCGAAATTTCGCCCCGCTCAACCTCTACGCGAAATTTTTCAGGGTACGTTTTTGTTTTCAGTAGTTTACTCACGTCCCTACCAACTCTACAAACTTATTTTACACTTTGTTGTAAATAAGTTTGGGGGGATGAAGTGGTGGACCGTGAGTTTAGGGTTTTCTTTTTGTTTTTTGTTTGTTTTTGCTTTAATTTTCCACAACCCGTAGGAGATTTTTGTGTTCTAAAAATGTTTTCTTGAATCCATATCATGAACATAACATGAAGAACTTAGAAACACGCATGCTTAGGGACACATTAGACCGAGTTGCCAATGATATTATATTCCATCTATGTTTAAGTGTGGCTTAACGTTTTGATATGATGGTTGGGTGAAAAGGTGCATAATTAGTGAATTGCTTGTTCGCCTTGAATCGTGCTTCTACCTTGTGAGATTTGAGCCTTAAATATTTCTTGTGTGATTTATCTGTATGCATGTATATGTTTCTAGAACTTGCTCCTAGTCTGCCTAAGTTTACATAGTGTTTAAGTTGATTTAGGAGGATGTTAGGCCGTCTTAGCTACTTTTATATCCAAAATTTTCGACCCTCTCAATTTTTTCCTTTGGAGCCAATTTTGAGCCTTTAAGCCTTTTCTTTGGAAGCCAAAATAAATGGGGGGACAATTCCTTGGGTTAGTATAGTTTTTGTTATCTTCTTTTGTAAAGGAATTGGAGAGATAAGGAGGAAAGTATAAAAAGTAGTGTGCTTTATATTAAGAAAGTACAAGTTGCGAAATTGAGAAAAATTCCAAATATGTGCTTGATCTTAGAAAAAAAAGAGAAAGGATGTGTAAGAAAGAAAAAAGAAAGAGAAAGACAAAGAAAAAAAAAAAAAAATATGTGTGAAAGGTTGTGAAAAAAAAAAGAAAAAAAAAACGAAGGATTGAAAGTAAGTTGAAGGAGAAAAATAAAGTGTTAGAAGTGCCTTAAGTTTTAGAAAAGTGGAGTCATCCTAACTCTACTTGGGATATTTTTATATTTGAGTCACTTTTTAGCCAAATATTCCTCACCTACCAAAGAGTCTACGTTACAACCGAAAAGAAAGACCTTTCGGACTTTTGATGCTTAATCACATTAAGTAGAGGAGGGATTAGACTTTGAGCAAGCCTATGGTAAACTTTGCATGATGCATGATTTGAGTGATTTACACTTTACCTTTATACACTTTGAGAGTGAGAGAAAGAACACTTCCCATCTTTGGAAGTTTGCCACATGTGAGTGCTTGAATTCAAGGTGTTCCACGAGTTAGTAATGAAAGTGCACTATTAAGCCTTGCTTGATTTGATTGTGTTAATACATGCTTAATCTATTCTTTCATCTTTTGAGGCAATTATGACGTCTAGTCCTTGTGCATTCCGTGCGTCTATTCTTGTGTCTTTAGTGTTTTGTTCGAGGACAAACAAAAATGTAAGTTTGGGGGAGTTGATACGCCCGGATTTTGCACTGTTTTAAGGCCATTATTTGGTCCGTTTTTGTTATCAAAATCACTCTACATGTCCATTATTTGCATATTCTATACATTTTGGTATTTTGACGTGTTTTGTGAGAAATGTGCATATTTTAGCCGAAAAGGGGAGTAAAAACGCATAGTCTGGAAATCTGGAGTCAGACGGCGACCGGCGACCGCCGCGAAGTTGTACGGCGACCGCCGGCGCCCGGCGGTTAGAGCTATGTGGCGGCCCGCCTCGGAAATTTACGCTAGGAGAAGAGTCTCGCCCGGCGACCGCCGGAGGACATGTGGCGGTCCACCACCGAAGGGTCAGAGTCTCTGACTCCAACGCGGCGACCGCCGGCCAAGGAGCGGCGGCCCGCCGGAGAAAGGCGGCGAATCCGACCAGCGCTAGATTTGCTCCAAGATTTACCAAATTTTGAAGATCTTTTCCTTCTATGATGAGGAATAATCTTCCCCTATAAATAGGACCTCAAGCTTCATCAAGAAGAGAGTTTTTTTTCCGACACACAACAAGAACACATTCATAGAGATCAAAAGCTAGAGTACTTCAATTGTGCAAGGAGTTGAAGAAGGATTTCAAGAACATCAAGAACGACAAGGATTCAACCTACGGGTTTTATTTGCTTTAGTTTTATGTTCAAATTGTTTTCCCTTCAATCTATGTTTTTAGTTTATTCAGTCATGTGTAACTAAACTCATAGGATTCTAGGGATGTGTTAGTAGCAACTTTGGTTATACAATTCCGTTTTCTATTTAATATCCGTTTTGTTTTTACTTTGTTTCTTCCCTAAGTTAATCATGATGCTTCATAATTGAGTGACACAATTATGTATGATTCAATACAACTTGCTTCATAACTGTGACAGAGTTCTAGCGAGTTAGATCCACTTAGTAGACACTACAGTTAGCTTCCTTTAATACGGCACTGTTAATTGAGAGTGAGGACTTTTCAAGGGTCTTAGGAGCTTTTTGGAGTTACGTGTTAGGATTGACAACCCTAATGTTAGTAATCAACGTTTGTATCGCATGAGCATAAGCTAGGCGACTCGTCCTTTCAAAGTATTAACTGTGCTAGGGTATTGTAGTTTGGAATTTGTATAACCATAAAGCGAAAGCACATCCCTGGAATTCCCCTTATCTCTATACTTTTCTCTCCGTGATTTGCTTGTTTTTAGTTGTTTACTGTTTTTAATATTTACTGTTTTCAAAAAGTTTCCAATAATTCTTGCTTCTCCAGATAGTAATTGAGTTCTAGTAGAAGATAGACACTTTGTGTACATCTTCCCCGTGTTCGATACCCGGTACTAACCTTTTGTTATACTATACCTACTCTGTATACTTGCAGGTATTTATAGTGCAAATAAAAAGTGCATCAAAGCACACCCTCCAAAATTGTTCTTCAATATATTAAAATGACATGTATATTTTCATTCGTGGGAAAAAACAAACCCGGGGTAAAGTTCGTGATATTATTTGTCAATTTTAAAGTTCGTGGGAAAAATCCAACTTTTTGAAAGTTTCGTGATATTAGATGTCAATATCCCTATTATATATTTACTAAAGTTAAAAGGAGTGAATTAGGGGAAGTAATTAACCGTCTAAAACTATCACTCCCAAAACTACCCTCTTTCTTATTAAAATAATAATTTTATTAATAGTAGAGGCATGAATCTAGGCCATCAGATCATGAAATTTAATGGCCGAGATTGAGAAGGACAATTGAACAAAACATAGAAAAAGGATATGAATACAAAGGAGCACTATGGTGCCATCATAGATATGATAACACCATACCACTAATATAGTCCGTTAGATCTCATTTGTGGACGCCTAGGATTAAATTTGGTGAACAAAACCCCGGTTGCGGTCTACTATATTAAATATTGTAGTCTACTGTATTAAATATTGCAGTCGTGGTAAACTGCAATATTGTTGTGGTAAACCCTGCAATCTATAGATTGATGTAGATTGATGCCTAGCGTTTATACTATTGTAGTCTAGCGTGATATCACAGTGTCATTTTAATAGTATTGTCATTTTAACGCACCCCTATATATATAAATAGGTATATTTGCATTATATGTTTGTGATAATTGAAACAGAAAGGACTTCTTAGTCTGTGGATTACTGAAATGAAAAAAGTAAAGCCTAACATATATGTGACGTACAAGGGAGACTGTTTTGATTGGCCATTCCTGGAATCCAAAGCAGCCAAACATGGTTACAGTATAAGTGAAGTATGTATCTCTAACTAGGGCTGACAAATTGTGCGGATTGGGTCGTTATCGGGTCAACCTAATAACGACCCAACCCAATAAGGCCTAACCCGAACCCGACCTGTTAAGGAAACTATAAATCCGAACACAAACCCGGCCTGCTACCTTCAAATCCGAACACGACCCGCACTCGACACGAACCCGTTATCGACACGATATAATATGGGTTGACACGACACGATAACGACCCGAACACGATATTAAACGATTAAAACCTGATATTACACGATTAAACCTTATTTTCCAACCTGATTTACAAGATTAAAATTCGTTTTATACTACTTAAACCTAATTTACAAGAAATTAAAAATTAAATTAATATATATATTTTTAAAATAATAATAAAAATAATAATATTATTTCTTAATGGGTTATCCGTATCCGACTCGCACCCAACCCGAAATTATTGGGTTCTTAATGGGTCAACCCCGATAAGGACACGAACCCAATAAGACTTGACCTCAACCCAATAATTTCCTGCAGATTCGTATCAGATTATCGTGTCATGTCGAAAATTGTCAGCCCTATCTCTAACTGCCATATGAAATATCACATGTCATGTTTGACACAATATTCAGTGTATATCAGCTATTTAAATTTTTATTGCTTATTTTCTTGTATTACAAGTCTTTATTAAGAAAATACACATTTTAGTGATTGAAATTAGTAACATATAACTATTTCTAGTCACATCCTCTCTGTTTTAGAAATTTGTGTTAAAGCTAGTATTATATTATGTCTTGATTGCATAATATTAGTACCTATAATTCCAATATGTTTTTACACTTGTTTTTCTCGTTATCCCTATACTGCAGGAACTTGGATTTCATTATGACAAAGTAAAGGGGAATGGCGTGCCAAATTTGCTTGCCATCTGGATTGTTTTGCTTGGGTGAAACGTAATAGTCATCGGCGAAAGAGAAAGCAGGGCTTAATGGTACAACAATTTTATGAATCTTTTGGTTGTTGACATTCTTTTACATATGCGTGCGAACTATTTTGACATCTGATTTTTATGTTTCAGTCAGTGGCTTATGGTCTATTAGGTATCTATCCTCACATTATATTACTAAGGATGTTGTCTGATTTGCAAAAGACAAATCTAATGTATGTATTTAAGTCAACTATTCTAATTTGTTCATGCATAATAACATGTTTCATTCAAAGATTGGTTAAATGTTACTGAAGTGTCCTTGTATCTTGGAATTGGTCTTAGCGGTTTTGCCCAATCTTGAGTTACCTTTCCCCTTACCTTTTTTTTTTTAATCCTAGACATGCCCCTGTTAGAGTTTGTATACTAGAAATCACCTTTCGAGTTATTGAATACTGTTAAAACTCTTATTTTTTTTCCAAAGGAATAAATAGATTATTTTTGTCATAATATTATTATGTTTTACATTTAATGGATGTTTATTACATATTTAAATGTACAAGTAACTTAACAAAGTCTAAGTTTTTGTTTTAGTAGACCGGTTGTGGGCGTCGTTCACTTTAAGGTAACACGGTCATTCTGAACAAAGAAAAAGAAGAATTTCACAACCTAGATAGGCCTAGACTACCTATCGTGAAAGGTTGCAATGTCAGTCCGATTATTTCTAAGTCTTACTGAAATAAGATGACGTTGGTGTGGTATAGCACTGAATTGGATCTAACAGCGAGACATGTCTTTATGCTATCTACTTAAAGACAAGGTCTTATAAATTATTGTTTCTTAATCAATATACGTTAGCATTGAGCATACGGTATTGATTATGCACTACTTTGACTTACCAAATGGTGCGGATTTTTCGCAACCCAATAAGTCTGGTATATTGGGTAGTGGTGATTAATATCTAGCGGTGCTAGGATTGCTATTATGTTGAATCGTGCGCGAGGTGAATCTCGTTTGATAACATCCTCAAGAGGAGCTTGAAATAAGGTTTTATTATTCGGAACCTAGCTAGTTGGAGTTTGATTACTCTATGAATAATAAATAAGAATTTCTTGCTGAGTCCACTCTTGGAATAAATAAGATATTAATTAATTAAGTCCATAGCAGACAATAATTAATTAATGGATGTTTCTTTCTTAAGCACGGGAAATAAATATCAAACAATGGAAACCCGGAGTACTTTTAATTTCATATTTGGATGGGGAGTGCAATATTACTTCTGTAGTGGCTGCTCGTAATATTCCAATTATAAGCTTATATTAAATTGGGTTTAATTTAATTAGTAAAAAGCTAATTGGAGGAGCTCATAGCCAAAACCTTCCATAGATCCATGTCTAGACCCAATATGTGACTTAATATAAATATGAGAATAAAGGAGACAGAAAATACACATTATTTTCTTCCAAATTTTCGTCCCCCTCTCTATAAACGAAAGGGACGATTTTTCACCTCCGTGGGAAAGATTTTCCGTCTTCTTTATTTAAGTCCTAGTATACTGGTGAGATCAGCCCACCCTGATATCAGTTTACAGTCCGGGAACTAGACATATGATTTGTGGTTTAGTACTGAAGATCTTCACGTGGAGAAGGCGCTAGCTATCTTCGATTCTTTGTAGAATCATCAAGGTAAATTAGCTAAACCATAGAAAAGCATGTTTTAGGTTTTAATTAATTTAAAGCATGATTTATTTGAGTTATGAGCATGATACATGTGATAATTGCGCGAATAGAATTTGTCTAAATAATCTGCTAAATAGATCAAGATTATTATGTAATCGATTTATGTTAGCGCTTCCGTTGCCAACCCCTTCAGCCCTTTTGTCCTTAAATGTACTATTGTAACAAAGGAGATTATTAGTGTGTTATGTATATGTGACATTCAGTTTGTTCTCTCATCAATGTATTTATTTTTCCTACATTAGTTGCATATGTATATGTCACATCCAGTTTGTTCTCTCATCAATGTTTCCATCCTTGCTTCTTTATAGCACTACAATCTTAACCTACAAAATTCCTGCTTATTTCATTCTATCTAAGTAGTTTTGACTGTTTAGTGTTTAGTAGATCTGGCACAGACATTGTTTCTGCCTGTAACCATGTATACATGTTGAAGGAACTGTTTTCTATCTCCTTGTTTCTACTTTATAGTTAACTTAATCATGATCTCTTACTTCTTTTTGTATGTTATTTGATGTGTGATTCTTCATTAATCATCTTTTTGGTTGTTACTTTGCAGATGTTAGCACCATATTTTGCTTATGATGTTGTTTCAACTTACTATCTATATATGAGACATGTGGCGGCTACGTCTCTGGTGAAGCAGCACCGCTATCAGCAGAGCTCCGGCGAACTGGATAGAGGAGAGGGCAGAGCTTCGATAGAAAGACAATGCAGAGAGGGAGAGAGTTTATGCTATGTAGGCTTGTGAATTGTGTGTTGAAATGCATGGAATGGCTAGCCTATTAGAAGCTGTAATCGCCGACCGTTAGAGTATCCACAATGGATGCCCTAGTGGAAGCCCTAGTGGGAGCCCTAGTGGTTGCCACATCAGCATGCCCTATCTTTCTGCATTGGTGGAGCCATAGTGGATGCCCTATCTATTATCCATTTTTCATTTCAATTTTATTATTATTGTTTTTAAATTTTGTTTTTAATTACTAAAATACTTCATACCAAAATATATTAAACACCACAAATGCAAAAAAAAAAAAAAAAAAAAAAAAAAAACCTACACTACTTAATTAAAAAAAACTACATCATACTTAGCTAAAAAAATTAGGGATGTCAATTCAACCCGAAACCCGTGGGCCGGCCCGAACAACCCGGTAATATGAGCGGGTTAGGGCTATAATTTTATTACCCAAATACAAAACTGGCTAAACGGGTTGGTCCGAATGGGTTGGCAGGTTAAACGGGTTGGCTCGAACGGGTTGCGGGTCGGCCCGAACGGGTTGTGAGTTTTAATTATAAAATATTATGTTTTAGGGGTTTTTTTATATTTTTGAATCCACAATCTTCATTCTACACAATCATTAGTCTTATTCAATCTTCATTCTACACTTTTTCACTCGATCCCACAATATCAGCTTTCAAGTTCCATCTCAACTCATTATTGGATCGTTCCATCATCTGCCACTAGTGTCTTACCACCACCAAAGCCAATCAAGACAAAATTAAGAACTAACCCATCAAAATCTTAATATATTTATCATTTTAATAATGATTCATGTAAGATATGATTTTTAATTTTCATAAAGAATTAGTTACGAACAATGTCATAATAATGACACGAACACAAGCTTTAATTTATATTGTAGTTGAACGAGATGAAAGGCTTCTGTTCAAGTACTTATTGAAGAAAAGTATGAAATTTGAAGATTTTATATGATTCTAAACTAAAAAGAAAAAAGTATCTAAAATTTAAAATCATTTTATAGAAGAAAATTTTGATACAAGAGATTATTTCGAAAGCTTTTAGGCCCGAATAGCCCGATGGGTTGGCCCAAAACCCGAAGGGTTAGGGTTAGGGTTGAAAATTTATGACCCGAAAAATCCATAACCCGAATGGCCCGTACCCAAATAACCCGGCAACCCGAGTGGGCTGGCCCGAACCCGAGCGGGTTAGCCCGATTGACATCCCTAAAAAAAATACATTAAACTAAATTACTAAATTAAAAAAAAAAAAAAAAAAAAAAAAAAAAAAAAAAACAAACTAGTCATCTAAACATCGGCATATCGTCGTCGACACTATGGGGTTTGGGAATTGACTTGGATCCATTCTTGAAAGTGTGAAAATGAGAATAGAGAATAGAAAGTGAGAGGAGTAGAGAGTATTGGTGTTTGAAAAGTGAAGAGAAAGTTGGGTATTTATAGTTGTTTAATTAGGGTTTAAAGAATTAAAAATAAAACAAAAAAAACATCCGCTCGGGCTCGGGCGTCGGGCTGCAATGGATGCCCGATCTCACGCCCGATGGTTCGAGAGAGAGATCGGTCGTGACCTCTCTTTCGATCGTCGTCGGGTGTGACCGACGTCTGCAATGGATATCCGACGATGCCCGATCGCCCGAGATTGAGATCGGGCATCCATTGTGGATGCTCTTACAAGTCGTTACAAGAGCTGAGAGGCTGATACTGGACGGACGTATCGGAACAAGCTGCGCGTCTAGATTTGTTCACGACGTGGACTTCATCACGTGTCAGCCACGTTGGCCTTACCGCGTCATATTGACGAGGTGTCATTCCGATTGGCTCGCTGACGTGGAAACGGTGGCGGTCTAAAAAAAACTAGACCAGCCTCGGGTCGAACCTAAGCACCGAGCCACACGACCAGACCCAAAGAACAGTCCAAAGACCACCCAAAGACCAATTGTCAAGATCCAAGTCCAAGTCCAAGGACACGGGCACGGGCACGGGCACGGACACGGGCACGGGCACGGGCACGGGCACGGGCTCGGGCTCGCGGCACGCGGCATGTGCGCACGCGTGAACAGTATTAGCCTAGTCAAGGAGTCCTCTTTCCGCAAAACGAGATACATCCCGGTAGTGCTCTCGGATTGACATTTCGTCCCCAAAGATAAAACGGCTATGTCTATGGTGAAGCTCCGGCGAACTGGATGGAGGAGAGGGCAGAACTTCGACATAAAGACAATGCAGAGAGAGATAGAGCTTATGTTGTGTAGGCTTGTGAATTGTGTGTTGAAATGCATGGAATGGCTAGTCTATTTATAGGCTCAGTCCACTGCAGGGGGTCAACAGCCATGATGGCTGTCATCATTGCGAGGCTGTAACCGCCAACCGTTACAAGGCGTTACAAGCCGTTACGAGAACTGAGAGGTTGATCCTGGACGGACGTATCGAGACACGTTGCACGTCTAGATTCGTTAACGACGTATACTTCATCACGTGTCAGCCACGTTGGCTTTACCACGTCATATTGACAAGGTGTCATACCGCTTGGCTCGTTGACGTGGTAACGGTGGTGGTCCAGTTTCGGGTCGAACCCAAGCACCGAGCCACACGACCAGGCCCAAAGAACAGTTCAAAGATCAATTGTCAAGTCCAAGTCCAAGTCCAAGTCCAAGGGCACGGGCTCGGGCTCGGGCTCGCGGAGGGGCAGGGGGCGGCGGTGCGCGCGTGTGGGCTCTACAGCCCATCTTAGTCCACTAGAATTATTACATGTAATAATCCTTCTTATTAAATACTACCTTCGTCCCCCAAAATTTGCTACACTTTGACCCGACACAGGTTTTAAGAAATGTAATGGAAAGTGAGTTGAAAAAGTTGGTGGGATATGGGTCCTACTTTTAAAGTATTAGTTTTATAATAAAATGTGAGTAGGAATGAGTTAGTGGAATATGAGGTCCACTACCAAAAATGGTAAAAGTAAAGTGTATCAAATTTTCAGGGACGGACTGAATTAGTAAACTGTATCAAATTTTCCGGGACAGAGGTAGTACTTGTTTAATAAGCTTGTTCCTTTCAATGTGAGATAATTAACTCTCTTAAGTAATCCCACAGCTTCTCTCATAACTCATTTAAATAGCTCGCAATTTTGCACAACTTTAATCCATTATTTCTCACTCAACGGGAATCGGATTTGAGAAAATGAATATACCACAGTCATCTTCAAACGCAGATCGACCATATATCATTTAATTTCACAAAATTAAATGTCTTGTTGTAATTATTCTTAGCAAAGTCCTTTGACCGGACATAAGATTCCAATAGTTGAATGCATTGTGCATCTCCATGGGCACCAGTGGTGAAATTATGTTTATGAGTGCCAAATTCAAGAGGGTCCAAAGATTCAGAAGCTTTCTACATGATCAATCCTGATGTAAATGGAGGTCCCCAACTTAGCAATTTGCTCAGAGTTTGAAGATTTCTCCATCTCTTTTAAGAATTGGGAAAAAAGCAGTTTCATAATTTGTGTAGGTTAATTGGAGTGGATGGTGTAATACTACAGGTAAAGATAGTGAATAATGAAGCGGTGGGAATGGTATACTTTGGCAAATTTTAGTACTACTTTTTTTCATTTTATCCTCATCTAATCATATAAAAATTAATTCTTACTGAATTCCTACTCCTATTATATATTCTCCGTACGTATATGATTTAACGACCGAGGGCACTTAATAAAATTATTTTCTTTGGCCGGTGAAAAGCTAGAGCAAATCGACCATATCGCTGCAAAATCATTTTTATTAGACCATGTTATATATTTGTACCTCCAAAATTACAAAGGTTAGGCAAAAATACAAGTATTACTCTTGACTAACAAAAAGAGTTTTCAGTAGTTCAGTTGTCGATCTTTTGATCACTGTGATACATTTGAAGTCTTGAAGATCTTCAATTTTCAACACCACACATAATTAGCAAATCAAAGACTTAATTCGAACTACTCCACAATAGTAGGATTTATTTTATGAGTAGAAGTCATAGGTTGAAGAATCGACGACGACGTTTCGCACTCCAGCTATTGTTGATGTAAACAAGATGAACACTCCAAAAAGTATGCATCCCTGAAAATTCCAACAAAAATCAAATATTAGCATGCCAATAGTGCCTCTTTATATATCAGAACTCTCTTGCATAATAAATGAGTGAGATATATATTAGATCAAGATTAAAAAAAAACATAAATATGTAAACGGAGACAGCAAAACAAGCTTTTTAATTTGGAGTTACCCAATTGAATGTCCACGACAAGCTGAACCTCTGTGGCTTTTTAATTTTCAACCAAAGTATGCAGGGCAACTGCATCAAAGCCCACAAAAGTTACATTGCAAATTAAGGATGAATATTTACAAAAATTCAAGAAAGTGAATAAAAAATATGCTTAAACTCACTATATAAGTAGTTGAAGAAAAACCAAAGCCACCAAACAGACCGAGAAGGTCGCCAAAAAATGGGAAAGTCACAGCAACAAACGTAGTAAATGCTGCACACCATGAGGAAAAATAATGTACTCTACGAATTTGATCATGTTTGTTATATGAACTATACTTTGAAGTGAAATGATTTATAAATATTTAATGAATAAATTGGTTAAAAAATCCCTTACCAACATAAGTAGAACGAACAAAGAGCCTGAGCCCTAGCCCATGTGTTACTTTAAATCTTGCAACCAATGTCTTCTCCACAACCTCAAAAAATGGCATTGCATATATCTACAAAGGTTATAGCGGATTTGAAGTAAATGACTGGTCAAAATTAAATTATACTCTCTTCGTCCCACTGTAATTGAATCGCTATAAATGTTGGACTAGGAAATATTGACCTGATAGCTGCCAATAACATGGACAAAAACCATCAAATTGGCGGCGGCAATGAGCCACGCCGGCTTTTCTAGGGCGACGAGCACATTGTCCGCGACATCCTGTCCAAAGGCCCAGTATCCGACGAGCGCCACCGGAAAATAGCATATGGCATTAACGAAATAAGCCCACACGGCGCCCCGCCACATCGCAATGCTTGAGGGCTTCTCAGGGGCCGATGGAATGGTGGACTGGATCTCTAAAATCACTGCATGGCCAGCGAAAGCCGTCGTGATCTGCCCCAACGCATTGAACACTCGAAACATGCTATCCACGTCGCTCGTTTTCTTGTACTCGTAGCTCACATCCGGGGCCCGCCCCCGGCTCAGGCTCCCCACCCAGGCAATGGTTGAGTAGCTGCCAAAGCCAGAAGTTTCCAAATATAATATAATCACTAAAAAAAATTATCTTTTCAAGAAAAAAAAATGCGACGCAATTACTAGTGTTTATTTTTTTTTTTAAATAATCATAATTTAAGACGAAAAAAAAAACATCCCTAAATTGAAGACAAATTATTTTAATATTTTGCTTTTTAAGATGCTTTGATTTGTGTCTCCTAATTTTAGTTGGAACACCAACAATAAAAACATTTTATAAAGTTTCGATGGTATAGTTAGACGCACAAATTAGCATCTCATTAAAAAGTATTAGCGAAGACTTGGACTAGGGTTGAATTAAACCTTAGTGACATGATTGCTGCAGCCAATGAGACACCAGAGATGGAATTGATGTCTGGCATCTGAGATAGGAAGAAGTGGATACTTCCAAAAATTGCAATCCAATAAGATTGTTTGATTGGAGTGCAATTGGTGCAGGCAATCTCCATGAATTTCTTCAGACATTTTCCTCCTGTGACCAAGTACACCACGTTGCACCCGACTTGGACGATCAACTGCTGGGGGAGTACGATCCATTTCCCGAGCCTCTGCCCGAACGCATGTCGTCCCAGATCGTAGTACCGGTCGAACCGGACGCCGGGGACACACTCATGGAGCTGGATCAGCTGCCTCATTGTGTTGAGCGTTATGCACCACGAAAATACCATCACCAGTGTCCCCGGACCCCTAAAATTAATTTAAATAAATTACTATACTAAATTAAAAAAAATTATAATAATAATAATAATAATATTAATATTAATAATCGTCAATTTAGTAGTACCAGCCTAAGTAAGCCATGGCGTAGGGTAGGCTTAGAACTCCGGCACCGATCATGGCCGTGACAGTGTGAAAAGTCGAGTACCACCATTTTGCCTCTCGAACTCGATGATTTTCACCACTTTTTTCACTATATGGAGCCTCCTAAAACATATTAAAATTCTGTCAAATTGGATTTTCATCATGGAACAATTTAAATGGACTATAGTCGTAATTATTATTACCTTGGGCTGAGGAGGAGATGTAGAAACCATAGCTGCAAACACAAAAAATAAGGTGAGTTGGAGAATTAGTGAACATGAGCACAAACTTATAGTGACAGATTTTTTCACTGAGAATCTTGGTGGAGTAAAGGTGACGGTTAACCCTTTTGAATTTATTCGCGCCTTTTGATTATTTTTGTATAAAACTAAGATTACATAATCTAAAAAGGTTATTAACAATTGTTAGTGAGCATTGTGGTTAGAAAGACTAATGGATTTTTAGACTTAATGCGCTAGGTATTTAAGTTGACTAACGAGATTCTTAATTCTTGTTTATACATAGGTCGAGAATTTAGCCACTAACAACTACTCCATATGAAAGTGTAACGACGTTTCGAGGCTTCATTAGGGCCTCAAAACCACATTTTCATCATTGGAGATATTCTTCAATTTCAAATCAATTCAATTATTTTAATACGAAATTGAAAAAAATAAGAATGGACTTTACATTGTAAGTCACTAACCAATAAGTTAGGTCATGGACTCATCATGATTGATTATGCACCGTTAGTGGTTGAAAATTGTCCAATTATAGCCAAAGTGGTGTGCCCCTTTACTCAAGTTGCATGGTGGTCTCGTTAATTAATGACTGACGGCAAAATAATTCCATTTGTTTTAACTATTTACGGCATTAACTCCATTCAAATCTTTGATCATTACAAACGTGTTAGCAGACGATTATGTGCAGCACATGTGCCGTACACTTTGTATAGGATTGGATTCGGTTTTAGAATTTTAAACTAGTAGTAAAATTTTTAAAAGCGAGTACTAAATACTTAGTAAATATCATTGCAAGTTGCAACAATATTTTTGTGACAAGTGTTTATTTTGCTAGTATGATTATGAGAAGTTTGGAAAGTTAACATAAAATTATGCTTATCTAGATTAGGGATTAGATGCCGAGTTGATGGAACAATCCATATCGCTTTTGATCTGTTTTCGAGAGTGAGGGTTTGTATGTGTTGAGGGGCTTATTCCTTTGTTGGAATTTTATTTTATTGTTTAGTTGGGGGTGAACAAATTGATATTCTTGATTACTCAGTTTTGCATATTTGTTGAAATTTAAGACAATAGAAGTACGAAAACAAAATATAAAGAGAATCTCTCAATCATGTACGTACCCCCTCCATTCCATAGCAATGGAGGCGTTTCTTTTCGGCACGGAGATTAACAAAAATTGTGTTAGGTGAGTTAAGTAAAGGGAGAGTATAGTGGAAAATGAAAAAGGTAGAGAGATGAAGAGAGAACAAAGTTAGAGAAAGTAAAGTAGGCTTGGAAAAATGTGTTGACTTTTACTAAAAAGGAAAATGACTCTATTACTATGGAATGTACCAAAATGATAAAATAACTCTATTACTATGGAACGGACGGAGTAAAATACTCTAAACTAAGAAAGAAAAAGTTACTACTCTATTAGAATCCCCAGCAGAAATTCACAATAGGATAATTGGGCCTAGGCCCAAATAATTTTCCTTGGGTATTTCCATAAGGCCACTTCTTATTTAAAATAAACGTACATTTACAATCCACATCATCAAAAATGGGATTTCATTTTCTAGGCTTTTTAGCCTTCTGCGCTCAAAATTCCCATTCCACATATTACCTGATTAAACAAAATTCGAGATATAAGTGACTTGTGAATGGAAATATAAATACTCAAATCGAATACATATATCAACTCTTTACGCAATTAACAATAACATAATATGATTGTATTGATGTAGTGGTAGAATGACAAAGTTGTCGGGTTTAAGTTCATTAAAGGTTGTGATTATTTATCATTTTTTGTTTGTTTCTTTTGTTCACGAATAATTTTGAAACATAAGATGTGTACTTTGACTGTAAAATCAACTAGTAACATGAAGATATACAGAACACGTGTAATAAGCTTATAAGTATTATACAATTTTTATGTTGGATATGTAGAGATCTAGTATCCAAAAAACGTTGCTATTGTTATTAAAGCAAGCATTTGTATAGCAAAAGGTATAATGGGCCAGAAAACTAAGCCCAATAAGATCAGAATCCGAGCCCAACGCTTCATCCTATAAATATCCACATTCCACACTCGTAACTCTTAGCTGAGAAGGAAAATAAATCTGATAACGACCCAAAATCCATAATAATCCTCTCAACGATCAATATGATTAAAATATATATGAGGTTCAATTTCAAGTTCATTGCGAGATATTTCATTAATAATTTTCTAGGGCGTTTCCTGTAAAACTGCCGCTCCGTTCCGAATCTCAACTGCCAACCAGAATTGCTGATTATCAGATTCTTAAACCCCTTCATACGGCGTCGTATTGCGCTTGGGTTTGTTGACCTTTCTAATCAACGCTATTTTATGGTACTGAATCTGAATAGGGATCGTCCGAGGAATCAGCACTGTCTCCTCCTTTGCGGTGTAAATTTGTTTGTGATTGTTAATTTTGTCGGTGAAGATGATGATCAGTTATCCAGGCCTTTCAAAGCTGAAAACTAAGCCGGTATGTACAACAACATCTTCGTATACTAGTGTTTAATTATGCTGTTGTGTTGCGAATTAAGGGTATAAAGGATGTTTCAAGCTATTTTCATGAGACTCGTTTTGTTCTGATCAAAACGACTATGAATTAGTGAATAGCTCTGCATCATACATTTTGCTTTTAGTTAGCTCTATTAATGGGCTGAGTTGGTGTTTCGAAGTTAAAAACCGAGTAAAACCGAATCAATTGATGATTGATCCATACATCTTGTAATTGGCTAGGTGGTATATGAAGATGTGATTGCGGCTAGCGATTCTGGCACTCTAGAACAACTTAAAGAGTTGAGCTCCAAGCGTAAAGCAATCGAGGACACCATCAATGCTAGCACCTTCATTACCGAGGCCATTGCTAGGGAAATGTCGGGAGGCCTGACATCCCGTTGTGAACAGGTATACTAGATTTTAAGTATTTTGAAGAGCTTCATACGCATTACAGACTATCTACTGCTGCAATTATAATGCATTTGGAAAAGTAATCTCGATGGAACGCGTGACGCCTATATTTTTGTTTTGTGTTAGGAGTTCTGGATATGTAACTGCTAGAGATAACTTTAGTATTGGTTATGGTTGATTGAGTTGAGTTCTATGTAGGCTCTAAAGCAGTTTTGTTGATATTTTGCAAATTTCATGATTTGTTTATTTGTTTGCAACTCTCCAGGACATTCAAAAGCTGGAAAAGTATTTACCTCTGTTGGATAACCTCATTCATCACATCATTGTTAATGCCAAAAGCCGTCAAGTTATGTACTGGATTACCGAGCTTAAGCTGAGATGGAGTAGTGTGCTTTCCACACCGTCTCTTTTTCACTTTCAGGGTCCAAAGTTATATCAGGTTAATGATATTTATTTTGAGCTTGGGATGTCCCTTTTCCTTTATGGCTCGTTGCTTCGTGAGCAGGCTCTTGAAGTTCTATCATCAGGTAAGCATACCTCTTCCACATAGAGCTGTCTCTATCATTCTACATTCATAAGTAATGAAACACTACTAGTTCCTTGTTCGTCGCTGTAGATCTAGTCCAATCTGCCACTCTCTTCAGGAAAGCCGCAGGAGTATATAGCTATGCAGCTCACGAACTTCATACAAATTTATCTTGGACCCAAGAAAGGCCGCCGGAAGCTATATCTAGTGTGTTGTCTGTTATGAGTCTTGTTTGCTTGGCAGATGCCCAGGTAATGAAAGTTATATGTGATATTTGCTCCAATTATCTCCTCTACTACCGAACTAAGCAGCCTCTGATATGAATGGTGTGCACGTAAAGTCTTAGTCTTGTATTATAACTTCATCTTGAATTTCATAGGCTGTCTCTGCTAGAAAGGCTCAAGAAAATGGAAATACAGGGGGTTTATTGGCAAAATTACACTGCGGTGTGGCAGACTTTTTGGTTGAAGCTATTAATATCTTGCAAGGTGCAGCCAAAGAATGCAAGGATATTTCGCCACGATTTCTGGTAAGGATGTCCTTTGCTTGAGACAAATCAAACATTTTGTAAATTATTAAGCAATATATTGTCATGTTTAGCTCTTAACATTTTTTCCATGATAACAAGTTCACAAACTGAATGCATAAAGTGCCTGAGGTTAATGATATAGATGTCACTATAAGTGTTTATGAATATTTGCTGCCTTTCACCTAGTTGGTGATATATTTAATATTGTAGATATGTAATTTTGGTGCACCCCCTGCAGGATTTTTTGTTATGTTGCAAAACAGTGCACGAGTTGACGAGTTACAAATACCACGTGCAAGGTCTAAGAACCGATGGTAACATTGGCATAGGAATTGGAATTCTTCGTTGGGCTTTAGCAAAAGCAAAGAAAATCATTCCAAAAGAAGAGTCATGGAGATTAGTATATCATCAAGTGATTGATGAGTTGGATGGGTTGCTCCAGAAATATGAGCATGAGAATGGTTTTGTTTGGCACGAAAAAATTCCTTATATAGATGATGAGCTGCCTCTGCCTCAGGCTGTTAGAATTGTTAGTCCAATTCCTTATCATCCCCAAAAATGGGAAAGGGCACTTATGTTTAAGCTGTAGGAGCACGCAAATCTTTCAAACAGTTGGCATGTGGTGTCAAAAGATGTGATACTAGTAAGGTGACTTTTGGACTCACTTATTTGGTTTGGTGATGTAAATTTGTCCATAGATTCTTGCTTTCTTGCATAGAATGGGGATATTTTTGGAACAGATCAAGTAGTTGTAAATTCGTATTGCTGTAACTGAAAGAGAATAAATTCAGATGTAATAGTATTGGTCTAGAAGCTATATTCAAATGATTATGGAACTCATACTTTTGCATTCTTTTCATCTCTCTTTTTAATTTATTTATATTTATATTTCTATCTCTGATTCATGTAATTGGGCTGGACGCTAGTACTCAATTAGCTAGCAATTATTGTGAGCTATTATCATCGGGCTGCCGAAACACTGATTGGTGTAATTATTTGGGCTTCATTAGAGATATTTCATGTTACAATTTCAACACGAATTCCATGGCATACTTTATAAATCTAGAAAAGTGCTCTACACCATAGAGATGGTTTCTCGTGCATTTTGTTATTTCGACCCCTTTCTTTAATTTTCATTAGTTTTGTTAAATCTAATTTTAATAAAGTCTGATAGAGAATCAATAATTATGGATTTTAGACTTTAAGAGATCTAATTTTCTCCAATTAACTTTTAATTAAGTAATCAAACTAAGTTTTTGCCTAGATATATCGATTTAACCTTCTAAATCGACATAGTTGGGGCCAGGGATTAGACTTCATGAGAATCAATCCACATCTGGCAGAGGAGTGGATTATTAATACGTTAAATTAATTTTTTATAGATAGATAATAAATCGTGTCATAAATAAATTATGTAAGATAAGTCCATAAAGGTACTAGTTTCGAGTTAAATTAACAACATCATGATCCTGTGGAATTTGTTGTCTGCACTAAATAGATCATACTTTCGATTTTTCATAAACGGTTTAATTTACGCAAGTCGTATATACTACTCCCCTTTCTATGTGTATCTTTCCATAATAAGTACTTTCAATATTCAAAAATGAGAAAAATGATGGTCGTAGAAATTGCTATATACAAAAGCCAAATGGAGACATACTTCTCTAAGTCAGCTTTGATAAAGTACGTACTACATGTGTATGTGCTTGATAATGGGTCTTTTCGTACAGTGACTGTAGGAGTTATCAAAAGCCATACTAATCACGTACTAAGTCATTCTAAATGCAAGAACAAGGTTAACACTTGCGATTTGAAAAAATAACTAATGAAGGGCAATCAACAAGGATGTGTACGGATGTGCTAGTAAAGGTCTATTCATGTAATAAGTCATACTATATGCTAGAAGTCTAGAACAAAGTTAACACTATTTAATAACTCCTTAGCTGTCTGTCGATCATATGTTAGAACTAATCCTTGGTTAGCTAAGATATTTAGATCCTAAATCTTGACAACCAATAATTTATTATCACCAATTTAATAGCATGACGCGTCTGCCAGAATATACAGAACGATACAATCAACAATAACTCTTTTAGGTGGTGTCAAACATCTATCTGAATATAGTGAGAGTCTTACTTTAAAATATACAATGTCAAACCAACCCAAAACATAAAATATCCATATACAAACAGTTGTCTGCAACCAGATATTAAATACTTTATTGATTCAATTTTAAGCTCAAAACATGTCGTTGTATGAGAAAGAAAATAAGCCGACCCACACAATGTAAACCCATTATGTGAGCATATTCCCAAGCATCCCTCTAGTAGTCATTGCTATTAAATGTTATCAACAAAAGTTGGATGCATCGTGAAATGTTTGGTTAGAAAAATTGAAGTGATTAAGCCATCAAGGTACTGATAGGGAGTATCTAGGAAATGTAGAAATGAGATCCATTTTTATTTGGAAAATGTTGACCCCGGGAGATAAGCACCAATACTTGGGAAGCTTAGTCGACTTAAATTATTAGTAAAATAAATTGTACTCCTAAAATAGCTTTGAATTATCAGACATGCATTCCAAACTTTGGCGTTTTTGTAGTTGTCCTTTTCAAAATACATTGTTGTTTCGATGGCAGCAAGGGACATATGTCTCAACCACCACTCCAAAGGCCACTTATAGATGGATTCTCTCTCTCTCACTCACACACACACACACACACACACACACACATACACACACACGTTTTAATGTCTATTATTTAATTATTAATATTATTATAATACTCATGGGTTAGGATTTATCAAGTTAATTTCAAGACATAAATTTATTCATTCGGTGATTTCGGATACATGTAAATATTTTGAAATTTTAAGATACAGAAGTAATTTGAAAATAACTTATAATTATCACATAGATCGTGATTAATAAATAAATTACTATTACTATTTAATAGTGATGGTTATATATGAAACGTGGCATGTCTAGTGTTACACTAAGTTTATTATGAGCGCACGTTAACTTAGCCGATTGTAATGGAGCAAGGCCTGACATGGAATGCCAATATGATTTAGCACTCTTGAGATCTTGAAACTATTTTTTAAAAATATTCATCTCAATATGGAAATTCAGGCTTTTATTCGATTCTTTCTACATTTGGAAGGGTACTAATGTACCAAGACATATTTGGCCTACATGTATCGCATTAACGAGAGAAAATTAAATAATAAAAGCACTTGTAAAAGTTCATTATTATAGTTTTACCTTTTTCATTCTTTAAATAACCCATTTATCAGAAAATTTATGTTTTGCTTAAATTAATTTTTTTTTAAAATTGATACTACTACATATAGTGATTAATGTTGAGGAAACGATTTTTGATTAAAGGTCACATAAATACATAATAAATGTATGATCTACTTTGGTACTACTATTATACTGGAAAATAATTGAATATACCATAGCCAGCATTGTGTCTACATTATTAAACTGCTCTCTGTGTGTGGGTGTGTAGAAATTTTAAAAGTCTTTTTTTAAAAAAATTAGGTCGAATATTAATGAACACGGTGGTTGACACACAGTTGCAAAATTAATTTATATAAGCCGACAATAAATAGGTATCTTAGAGAAGGAAAGATTCTCTAGGGATCAGAATATCTTTTTTTCCTGTTAGCAACAAGATAATATAAACAAATGCTGAATACAGCCTCCAATCAAATCATCGCTCACTAGTATCACACTAACAACAGTTTAACCAATTAATTATTTAATTAAAGATTATTTAGCGATAATATGCTTCTACTGCAGCCAGAATATTCTTGGGTAGGCCCCCATCACCAATATACAACAAATTTCGTCTTTTTACGTTATGTTGCCTTCAAATATTTGTCTTCACGTTACGGTGAAATGAAGTCTAGCTTCCATGTCTCAATTTATTTATTTCCAATTATTTCAATTCCTTAGTACTCCATATTTTTTTTCACCTTTTCTTTTAGGTGTCCAACGACCGTCCTGGTATTTTGCTTAGGGTTTAAATCTGAAAATATATTAAAAACATTCTCATATAGCTATCAAATTAAATCAATCCCAATTTAAATGAAACAAATTAATGGTATTTTCAATTCAACTTAAGTAATTAATCTCCGATAACAACTAACCACCCGTTCCACTAAAAAATTTCAACCCCCCCCCCCCACCCCAAAAAAAATGATTAAAATCTCAAATAAAACTTAAATCAAGAAAAGGTTCTGATTTCATTTTCTGTTCAAGTAGTGCATCTAGACATAAAATGCAAATAAATTCGTTGCGTTATTGTTAATCCGGCCACTTTGCTTTCTCCACACACACAGAGAGAGAAATTATATTATAATCTGATAAGAAATTCGTCAAATAATAGATTCCACAAAGTGGGAATAGCATCAGCAGCATTGACCTAATTAACAAATAAATAAAAATAATTATGATTTTTGCTATTTGCTGACCGGTTTGTGTTAAAGATGTACATTGCATTATCTCCTATGCGTGACGGTGAAATTAATGTGAATATTCCTTGTGTTAATTAAGTACCTATAGGCCAGAGGTTTGGTTGTTGATCCATCGAAATTGAATAAATGACTACAGCTAATGTCGCACTTAACAATTAATACGTGAAATTTTATAAATCCACGTGTCACGCTTTTAATTTATTCGCAAGAAATTAATTGTTTAGGAATTAAAGCCGATATTTATACAGGCGAATTCAGCTTGGGTTATAACTGGTGTAGTGTTTAATTGAAAATATGCAAATTCGCTTAAATGGAAAAAAATAGCATGCACTGATTGTCTTCTCTGATAAGATTTTCAAAAGCATAAAATATGCTTAAAAAGCTTCCAAAAACGCACACCAGATATCTCATTCTATTAACTGTGTCCTTGCCAAACCACGAGTTTAGTAGGAGTATTTTGTTAGACGGATCCATTCATTATCAATCACAAACTATATAGTCTCTCCGTCCCGGATTAGGAGTCACTTATTGTTATGACTCGGGTTTTAAGAAAGAGTTGAAGTGTGTAATAAATTAAGTGAGATGGTGGAGTGTGTAATAAATGAAGTGAGATGGTTGAAGGTGGGTCCATTTCAATTTTTTAGAGTATGTTAAGTTTTTTATTTTTATGTAGATAATGATATTTTAATGTAATTTGGATGAACAATGGGGTAAAATTATATGACCAAATATGAAAAATTCTAAATGTGACTTTTAAATTGGGACGGACTTTTATGGCAAAAAAGTGATTCTTAATCTGGGACTGATGGAGTATTAAATTTTATTTTAAGTTTCTAATTAGTCAATATATCTAATTAAGTTCTCTAGCTATATTGTTGTGATCTATACGTGGAGTGTGGATGGATTGATAGGAGTTCCTTTTTTTTGTCACGTTGTAAAATTATATAACTACTACTACTATTGATTAGTGTATCTACACCGACATCAATATTTATAGTTTTTACTACTAGTTCTTCGCCTTCTATACAAGTACAACTATCACAAACTTCGCAATAATTGAATTCTTTAGCGTTTCTTAACTTGTAAAAAGTAATGAAATTTGTATATATAGAGTAATAAATTTCATTTTATTATAGTTATGTCATATTTTATTATTTTCTTATAATAAAATTCAACCCAATTATTTTCTCTTACTTTACTTTCTCTTTAATTATTTATTTTATCTTTATCCCTTCTATATTCTCTTTTTTAGTATAATTTATAATCATTATACTTAATTTAACGTACTAAATGTTCATATTTTAATCTCCATACACCAAAAGTAATACCTCAACTGTATTCTCTTTTACAACAGGAGCTAAATTCTTATTTAACTAATTTATCTAGGAATCATAATTTATTTATTTATTGTGAATTTTGATGGATTTAAACTCTTCTAAACCGCGGTGTTTATAAAAAAGGTATTTAACGCCCACAAGATGTTAACTTTCAAACACACAAAATTAATGAAAAGCACACAGAATTGATGAAAAGGCATGGCACTCGCACAAACCCAATCAGCTTCAATTTGATTTGTTTTACATAAGCCATTTGATTTATTAATAATCCTTATTTAATTAAGGTCCAGCACGATGGGAAACTATATCCATAATTAATCAAATTAACTGGACTGTCGCTATCAAGTGCATGCCTCCACAACCTCTATCAAGCAAAATTATGGACGAAACAAAAGTGACCCAAAAATCGACTCATTTTCTTCCCCTCTATAGTTTCACCGTAACATATTTCTACAATTACACAAATTCTTCACAAACTTATATAGTAAAAAAAAAAAAGGATCAGTAAGCTGGCGAGGCAGTAGTTGTATGCGTGGAGGAGGACGTCGCAGGCGAATGCGACTGTCCTCCGCCATCGCTGAGGCAACCGCCGGATGGACCGTCATCCGACGGTAGTGGCCTCACCTTCGGGGAGGCCGATGCCTCCCGGAATGACGCCGGAAGCGCTGCGACCGGCGCGTAGATCCCGTTCGACGTGGCCACCCCTGACGCCTCCCCGGAGCCACCGGACGTGGCGGTTGCTGCCATCGCGGCATATTCCGGTGGCACCCAAATCCCTCCCACCACCACAAATTGAGGGGCTTGTGAGCTGTTGTTGTTTTGGATTGAAGGACTAGGTCTCCTCGAGTGCAAACGGTATTTCTGCACAAATTGACCCAATTGTGTAAATAGCAATCAAAAGTTAAATTCTTGATCATGAAGAATTTTGAAAGCATTGGATGCTAGAATACAGGAGAGATCAATCTTGATTGTGAAGCTTATTTCTAGGGAACTAATTTAAAGGTTATTGATTCGTCGATTATTGTTTCAAGTTGGGAATTATTCGAGTATATATTGATTCCCACCATTATGAATTTGACAAGCAATTTTCTCGTGGTATATCACATCTATATCTAGCTAGGACCCCCAATGAAGATAGACCAAATCTAAGATAATCTTTTAGCCAGCCACGGACAATTTGTACTACCATCCACTTTTTTTTCCCATTTTTCTCTTGCATAGTGGTACAAAAAAAATTTAAAATCACAAAATTAATTATCTGAATTATCCCATTTTATTTCTTGCATACTACCAGTACAAAAATAAATTAAAATCACAAAGTTAATTACCTGCAAATGGCTTTTAACCTCATCATTAGTGAGCCCATCCACCTTCATCAACTCCCTAATCTGCTTCGGCGTTGCAACTGCACAAAATTGAGAAGCAAAAAAATTAACTAACCGATAATCATGATTAGAGAAAATTAAAAAAAAAATGGAATTGGAAGTTTCTAGTACATACGATGAGAGCCACCAAGTTGTTGAAGGGCGTGTAAGAATTTTCTATGCAATTCAGTTGACCAACACCTCCTCGCCTTTCTTTGAGACTGCCCTTCCTTATTATCCACCTTCTTTTCCCCACCGCCGCCGGTATCCGCCGAGGAGCTCGTCGAAGGCGGCGCCACCGACCTATTCACCGGAGCCGGAGCAACAGCCGCCGCCTTAGCAGTCTCAACCTGACTTTTCTCTTTCTTAAAGGGATGAAAAGCACCGCCGCTCCCATTTCTATTCACCTCCACTTTCGCCTGCGAATCCTAAAACCCACCCGATTTAAAAACTCAAAATCACACCAATTTTGCATAAAATAAAGATTAATAAAATGAAAATCACCTCTACTGAGGGCAGATCTGGCGTTTGATTCCATAACTGAACAGATCTAAGCCAGTCCGATTTCTGGCAAATTTTGGCATCTTTAGCAATGTTATGCGGTGGCTTCTTAGATTCAAGCTCTTCGGCGTCGCCCCTCTTTAAAGGAATGAACTCTTCGAGAAGTGGAGCGTCGCTTGATGTCTCCTCCGAGCATTCCGATTGGGCGTTGAGATTGTACTCCGTCGTCGTATCGGATAACTGCTGCTTGCATGCCTCAATCGCTGCACCATCATTTTCATTTTCCCCCCAAAATTAAAATCGGAATTTTCGAAAAAAGCAGAATTAGGGTTTGGCGGAAATACCTTGGGTGACGAGGTCGAGGCAGAGGGGGAGTTCGCGGCTGAAGACTTGAATCTTGCGACGCTCTTCTTCTAAGGCGTGGATGTGATCTTGGCACTGCTGCATGTTTTCAGGGAAATGGTGATTATGATTGTGGGTGTTGATCGTCATGTTTGTTTAATTTGTGATTTTGATTAATTGGTGAGTTTGGGAGAAGGAGGGAGCTGGGGACCCAGATTTTATTGGGGGAGAAAGCTTTGGTTTTGTCTGAACATGGAGAGATCCGAATGAAAATTCGAGAATAAAGGTATCTAAGTAGAATCACCTAAAGGAATATAAATTGGTTTAGTTTGAAAAGAGAGAAGCCAATTTTTATGAGCGAATTTATTTCTCTCTCTGTTTCTTTTTTCTTTTTCTTTTTCTTTTTCTTTTTTTTTTGGTTTGCCATTTTCTTTGTGTTTTTGGTTTTGGTTTTGAAGGGAAGGAGAAAACGAGGGGTGCGTGAGTTGTCGAGGTCGGGCCGTCGCGTACAAACGAATCTTTGAATGATAGCATTTGCTAGAGAGAGAGAGAGGCGCGTGTGAAAGAGAGAAGAGGATGAATATTCGAGGAGTGATTCTCATGTGTGGGGCCCGGGCTGCCATTGATGTAACGCTTTGTAATTTAGATAAGATCGAGGGCCCTTTTCTCTCTCTGCGTCCATCAGGACTAAATTGTTTTTTAGTCCTTGGACCTTTTTATTTCTCGACTTTTGCCTCCTGTTTTCCATTTTCTTTTTAGTTAAGTCATACTAGTATTCTTTTGTAGGTTGTTCCAAGATAATTGAGTCTTTTGTTTTTGGCAAAAATTTTATTTTCTTGCATATTTCACTTTCTCTTTTTTTCTCCAACTTTATCCGACTCTTTAACATTTAACTCCTCAATTTCTTAATTTTCGTGTCAAAAAGAAATATCCCAACTACCTTCGTATTGAAGGAGTGTCATTTTATTTTATTTTTTGAAAAAAATTAATACTAACTAATATACTTGGAGTCATTTGATTTATAAAATTATATCTCGTGATTGAATACGTATTATGTATGGTTCATAATATTGAATCTCACAATTTAATCTTGCATGAATAATCATATGATAATGAGTCATAGCTACCTTTAAATTCTCACATCCTAATTTTGGATGGCTAAGTGTGTGATAATGAGTCTTAACAACAGAACGATACTTTAGGTGTTGTTCGGTTTGAAACATTATATCTAATGATTAAACATGTAGTGTTATGTTTGGTTCATGAGATTGAATCTCATAACTTAATCTTAGATGAATAACCATGAGATAATTATTCATAGTCATCCACTCATCCTTCCATAACTAAAATAATCTCACAACTTAATCTTGATTGGTTTATCATATGATATTAGTCATGACAACCGAACAACGTCTTAAGCACCCTTCTCTCTCTTTATTATTATTATTATTATTATTATTATTATTATTATTATTATTATTATTATTATTATTATTATTATTATTATTATTATTGTCTCTATTTATGGATTTAACTATTTTTATCTCCATATTCAACGCATTAAACAATCTTTTCTAAACTTCTATGCAATTATCCAAGTGTGAGATCTGACTCCGAGGAGGAGAAATAACTACTACTTTGATTGCTTAAAATATTTTACTATTTTAATAAATGAAATTCAAAATGATATAAATATTATCATTGATACTTTTGTAAACTCTAAATTTACTCTCCGATTATTATATAGGCCTATACAAATTGAACTTGTAAAAATATAAAAATTATAGTATATTACTACTATGTTTATGTTTATAATGGTTGAATCCACTAAATTAAAAAAAAAATGGAATTATTTAAAATAATTATACTCCCTCCGTCCCTGATTAAGAGTCACACTTTTCCATTTCGGTCCGTCCCCAATTAAGAGTTACATTTCATTTTTACTATAAATGGTAGTAGGTCCCACCTCCCACTAACTCACTTCACTCACATTTTATTATAAAATCATCTACTAACTTTTTCAATCAACTTTTCTTTACATTTCTTAAAACACGTGTCCGGTCAAACTGTGACTGCTAACGGGGGACGCAGGGAGTATTATTTAAGCGAAACATATGAATAAATATATGAGTATATTTATAGTACAATTGAGGGAGTCACTCGAATTGATAAGAAGACTGTGAATTTGAAAATATTAAAAGACATTGTTTAATTGAATTGATGCCAACCAACCAACTCAATTAGAAATTCAGATGTGAAATAAATCGTTAAAATTATTAGCGTAGTCTTTAATAAAATTCTCTTAGAGCATCCGCAATGGTCGGCTAGCGACCGGCTAGCCAATTCGTCGCGCTAGCTGATCGGCTAGCCGAACCATTGCAATCGGCAAACGCGATTTCGGCGAGCGGATCGACGTGGGCTGGCCGATCGGCTAGCCGCCATTGTGGAGGCCCGATCGGCCAGCGCCGATTTTCGATTTTTTTTTTAATTTATAAAATCATAAATAAACGCGATTTTCGTTTCATTTTCATTTGCACCGCTTGTTTTAACGAGTTTTCTCTCTCTCTAACTTTCTGTTCAAGAGCATCATCGAGTGATGGATCACAACAACGAGTCCAGTCCGGCGACGAGCGGCTCTCAGACTCCCACAGTACCCGTGGGATCTGGATGAGGGCAGATGGGCCCGGGATTTAACATCCCTTGGAATCAGATGATGGGGATGATGGCTGGTGCGCCGGGGGGGCGATGGGGGGAACCAGGGGGGTATGCCGTGGGGGATGCCGAGCGGCAGGCAGGGGAGCGGCGGGCAGTCAGCGCCCGGGTGGGGGGGATGCCCCAGATGCAGCAGCAGATGATGCTGCAGCAGATGATGGGATGATGTGGCAGGGGGGGATGCCGGGGAGGATGTCGCACGGTATGCATCCCGGGATGCCGGAGGGGGTGCAGGGGTCATCGGGAGGGGACGCGGTATATCGGCCCTCGCTTGATTTTTTGACGGCTTCGTCTCACACGTCGACCCCGGTGGAGACGCAGTTCTCTAGCGATGACCTTCTGTCATTGCATGATATGGGGATCGATCTCGGGGACGATGATACTCCCGTTCCAGCGCCGGCCGCGCCGAAGAAGAAGACGAGGGGGAAGGGGAAGGGCAAGGCGGTCGGCGAGTCATCGCAGCCCGCTGCCACTGGCCGGAGGAAGTGGACGGAGGATGAGTACGCCGCGGTGGCCAAGGGGTGGTTGGAGGTGTGCGACGATCCACTGGTTGCGCACAACCAGCGGGTCGTCAACATGTGGGCGAAGATCAGGGCTGCCTATAAGAGCCACTGTCCGCACGGGAAGGACTACAGCAACGAGGAGGTCCGAGAAGGGTGGGAGCGCACCAGGGCCGCGGTGGGCCGTTTTGCGAATTTGTACGCCAACGCCCTCCGTCAGCTCAGAAGTGGGCAAACTGAGGACGACGCCCGGAGGATCGCCGCGAGTCAGTTCCCCTTGGAGGGGAAGTATAAGGAGTTCACCTTCTGGGAGTGCTTCTTGTTGTTGAAGGACTCCGAGAAGTTCCGGGCGGGGTGCGACGCTGGGTGGCCGAAGAAGCAGCGACTCAACTATAGCGGCAGCAGCGGCGGATCCCACGACCTCCCCCCGGATGCTGAGGAGTTTCCATCCCCTCCTTCATTTATTGGTCGCCCCCGCCCGGTTGGACACAAGCGGGCGCAGCGGGCTGCGAGGGGCGGATCCCCCCTATCGCCCCGCGAGGTCCAGTCCTCCGCCCTCCCAGCCTCCCCACTCGAGTACACTCTCCATTCGCGTAACCAAACGCAGGCTCAGATGTTACAGGTCTTTCGAGAGTGGAAGAACGCCACTGACCCCACGGAGAAGAGGTTTCTTTACGAGATGCTCGAGAGCACGCGTGCTGATTTAGAGATCGCGAGGTCACGGCTGGGGGGTTCCGACGTGGGCTCAGATACCACGGGTGGCGGCAGCGGCGACGACGAGGACGACGGCGACGGCGATGAGGAGTAGAGAGTGGCGGGGCTCGTGTGTTGAAGCCCTTTTTTAAAAAAAAAATCATGTACTTTTTTTTAAAATCTTTGTACTTTTTTTTAATGGAATGGATTATTTTTCCCGTATATGTGTCGTAAATTTAATTCCGTATATCGCAATTTTAATTCCGTAAATGTAGTATATTTTGAATTATTTTTATTGCGACTGGCCTATGGCTAGCCTAAATCTGACGTGGCAGGTGGGCTTTTTATTGTTGCTGACGTGACAGAAGAGAGAATGGCTGGCCTATGGCTGGCCTAAGCACCATTGCGGATGCTCCTATAACAAACTTTTGGCAAAGTATTAAAATTTAAAAGCGAATTAAAAGGAAAAATTCACATACTTAAGGAGAAGTTGGAAATGTCAACCTTGCTTCTTCTATTTCATGTAGTACAAAATATTTTCCTACAATGTCCAATAAAATAGATTTTCAACAAGATTAGTGGAGTAATTGTTTATTACCCTATATTTTCGCCTAATATTAAACAAACCACACAGTCTCTCTCTCTTTCGCTCTCCAAAATTAATTCTATGGTCGGAATATTCTTGTAGAGGGTGGAAGAATCAGAGGGGTTGGACTGTTGGAGGAATCTTTCCCGAGAGCGTGAGTTCACACGCCTTCTCGTAGGTTGGCTTCGGAAAACTGCATGGCTTTTCACTCTCTCTAAGGGCCACTTACCATTTTCCACACTTGCCTTGCTATCGCGTGAGATCCACGGCCCAATAACAGATGTCCATCCAAATGTGGGGTGAGGTTGAAGACTCGAATATTCTCTTTTGGGAACTGAAGTGCCTTGGACTGGATCAGCTGTGGGTGAGCCCATAAAAGGCATGTTTATCATTTTATTTTTTTTTGTTATATTTATATATTTATTCCTTCTATTTATGGGGTTCTTTTGTTTGTTTTTGTGGTTGCAAGGATTTTTGCTGTTTTTATCTGAGTGACGAGTGCATGAGCATATTCGAATGAGCCATTTTGGAAGAACCAGGGTTTTTTTATTTAAAAAGAGTAATTACGTTTATTCCAAATTGAATGGCTGTAATAAAAAGAGACTAAGAAGAAATCGAAGATGATAGTGTAAAATTGGGAAAGGAGGAATCGAAGTACTATATATTGCATAAAAATACAAATTTTACTTTTGGCCCATCACAAAATTTCCTTGCATACTCCATCCATCCCGAGATAAGCGAAGCACTTCTTTTGATATGAGATTTAAGAAATTGATATTCAAAATGTTAAAATAGAAAGAACAAAATATAAGAGAGAGAAAAATAGAAGAATGAAGATAAAATAAAGCAGGTAAAGAATAAAGTAAGAAAAATAATTTTTGCTAAAAATAAAAATAACTGAATTATGATGGAACATCTTAAAAAAATGTGATACTCATCTTGAGAGGACGGAGTATTTGCTTTTGTACTTCCATTTCTTTGACTTCAGATTCCTGGTTAAAAAAAAGAAGGGAGCAGAACTGTTAGGACATGTGAGCAAAGTTAAGGAATATATTTAAAAGTTTATATAAGTGCAAAAAATTACATATATCCATATACGGTATACCCATATTGCGGGTCAATAATTATCTATGTAGTTCTGTTGCTAAATCAAATTTGTATAGTCAAATAGTCAATACAGCTATATTTAGGTAAATTTATTTATTGTTTTTAGCAGACAATATTAAAGAATTTGACTTGCAAACAGTTGGCAGAACTCTTTAACTCAATATCTTCTATACTAGATATGAGAGCAAAAGACAAAATGACCGTATTCCCAGGTACGAACCTTTTTTTTGAATAAATCTCGACAGTATTAAATTAGAATTCTAATCATTCTTTAAAATAAAAATATAGGACAAAAGGCTTATATGCTATAGAAAATTTGATCTGATTGACGTTGGACTAAGACAAGGGTTTCATCGCTATCACTACTATATATGGGCTTTTACCAGCATAAACATTAACGAGCTGAGCACATTCAAAAGCCTTCACCAGGTCCAATAACTATTCTGTACAGGAGGCCCATCACGAATAGGTTTTATACATAGCATCGAAACTATTATTAGTAATTTAATATGTGTACTCCATGTAAAACCATCATAATTTTTAGTAGTATAATTTAATTAAATACTCCGTATGATACATGATCAATAATAAAAAAAAAATTGTATTAAGTCCCTTCGCATGTGAATAAGAGTCCCATTTTTCCATTTTAGTCCGTTCGAGAATAGAAGTCCTGATTCATTTTTACTATAAATGATAATAGAGTCCCACATTCTACTAACTCATTCACTCACATTTTATTTAAAACTAATATATACAAGTAGAACTCATATTCCATTAATTATTTTTATACTAATTTTCCTTAAAATCCATGCCTCCAAGAAATGAGACTCCCAATGACCGACGAAGGAAGTATATCGTTATTATCTTGAGTTTAATTAGCTTCGATTTAAACCGTCTTACGAGTCAATATAGCAATACACCATCAACATTACAAATACAATTATTTTTTTTCGGGTGAATATCAATCGTGACCATTTTCCAAATTGACATCCACAAAAATACTTCTATCTCTCTTATTGATATCAAATGGATTACTTATTACCAAACCTTCTAGTAACGGTCCATTATAAATTTACTTTTGAATTTCTTCTTGGCATGTGATGTGAAAATTATCATGTTAAGTCTACTGGAGAAATATACGACAATATCCCAGAGTCCCAGATACCAATACTTTTCTTATAAGAAAAATTACTCCATAAATAAACTACTTCTACAATATTTGATACTCAATCTTTGAAGAATTCTTTGAGCTGTTTAATTGTTTCAAGAAAAAGTAGTTTAATGCCCTACCTCGTATTATTTAGTTTGAATAACATGCCCATTGCATTAATCGGATTCCTTTTACTTATGGCAATGCATTGAAATGATTGAACGCCACTTGCCTTTTCTTTGCCAATTAGGAGTTAGGACTTAGGAATACACGTCTATTTTCAGCGTTCGAAAAAAGTTCAATTTAGGATATTTTTGTTCATAGTTCAAATATACTTCATCCGTCCGCGAAGCGAATAAGAGTCTCATTTGTTTCCGGCACGGATTTTAAGAAATATTAAGAAAAATGGGTAAAAGAAAATTAGTGAAATAGGGGTCCGCTTATATATATTAGTTTTAAATGATATGTGAGTTGAATGAGTTAGTGGAATATGGGGCGTCTTTACTATTTATGGTAATTATGAATCGGAACTCCTATTTGCGGACGGACCAAAATAGAAAAATGAGACTCATATTCGCGGACAAAGGGAGCAGATGTTATTTAAATTTTAGTACTACTACGATTTAAAAGGTGGGGCGTTTTTAGCCTAGCTAGTCTCATTTTATCCAAGGTAAACTAGGAAATCTCATTTCCCTTCTTATTTATTCATTTGAACATCATGCCACTCTGAAGCAGGATCATACAATGATAAAAACTACTCTTTCTAAAGCAAAATCATGTAAATATGAATCTTCATTAATGCATAACAAATTCCAACAATCATACTACAACAAAAACCTCAGCTCGATCAAAACACCAACACCACAAACTAATCCCCAAAAACATCAATTTGTGAAGTTAGCGATTGAGGCCTGAGGCTCAGCGGCCTTGGCAGCTGGCGACGGCTCGACCGAGGGCGTCGGCGCCACCGGGGTCACCACCAGCTCCGCCGGCAAATCCTTGATCCCCTTCAAATAAAACGTGTAGAAGAGCTTAAACGGGAACACTATCTGCTGCAGCTTGACCGTGCCGGAAACGCCCTCAAACACGCCGGAGCCGCCCGTGACGGCCAGGTAAGTGTCGGAGCGTGTGAGGTACGCGCCCTGCACCGAAATGTGGCCGTAGTCGCCCAAGTAGAAGCTGTAGATGGCCTCGTAGCGGTCGGCATTCTGGTCGGGGAAGTGCTGGATGAGCACGCAGAGGCCGGCCGTGATCCCCAATCTCTTCTGCAGGTCGCCGGAGTAGAGCTTGTTGGAGAAGGGGACGAGATCGCCGAGAGTGTTCTGCTCCTTCTGGCTCAGCCGCAGGTACGCCGGGCTGCCGCGATCGCGCTCGTTCATCTCGTACACGTACAGCTCCTGAACCCTAGCTGAGACATCAAATCAACGCACAAATTGATCAATTTTCTGATAAATTGTGGCAGATCTGAATCGATCAGATCTGTTTCCAATTCGAAATTAAACAGGTTATTATTACGTGGCGGTGAAGGCTCTGGCTTGGGTTTGCTAGAGAAGGGCCAGAATGCTTGAGGAGTGAGAGGCTTGGAAGATCTGGTGCCGGAAATACATCTCTGATTTGGATTGAAAATTTTGGTTGAAACGGAGCTGGAGAAACGAAGAGCGGCGATCCGATTTCCGGTGGACGAGATAGCAGAAGGTGCTTCGGCTTTGAGATTGACTGCTTTAGTGGAGTTGGTGAAAGCCATTGATTAGAAATGAAGATGTGCTTATAGGAGTTGAAACTGCAGTCCAAGATTCTGTTACGGCTGTGTGTCTATATATATAGAGCACTTTTGGGAAGAAACATCAGATTAGTTAGAAATTGAGATGAACCTAATTGGTGCACGTGCGCGGCCACGTGCATGGGTATGGCCTACGAGAATTATTTGGTGTGTTACAATTATGTACTTCCTCAGTCCCAAGGAAGATGACCTCTTCCTTAGATGGCACGGGATTTTATACAACTTTAGTTTATGTGTTGAGTGTAGGGGTGGGTATACGGGTATCCATGGATACCTGACCCGAAAAAACCGGGTATCCAAACCCATAAATCATCTAAATGTCTATCCAAAATCCGACCCGATATATTTTCGGATACTTCAATACCCGCCGCGGGTATCCATACCCGACATATCGGGTACCCAAATACCCGACATATCGGGTACCCAAATACCCGACTCTTTACATGTGTTAATAACTAATAAATAAAATTCAAATTTTATATATTAATATAAATATAGAAATATTTAAATTGACTAATATCGTTAACGTTGTATTTATTTTGTAGTATAAAACTATAAAAATGGGTCACTTTTATTTTAAAGTATATGATTATATTTATGGGGATTGGTTATGCAATATGTAAGTAAAATAATAAAAGTTATGCATTTAATTAAACTGTAGAAGCAATCAATAATATAATTCAAAAGTCAAAATAATTAACTAAAATATAAAAATCACATGAGTTGGTTATGCAATACGTAAAACTTGAGAGTTTGGAGAAGCCGTGACCTAGAGTAATAGAGACTGACTTATTTATATAAGTTTAGAGAAAGTTAATTTAGTATGTCGTTATTAGTAAATAAATTAGCCTAACTCTTGAAGTCCAAAATGGTTAAACCTAATTTAAAAAATGCTTTAAATAATAAATTGGATATTCGGGTTACCCAATACCCGATTTATCTTAAATTTCGATACCCAATTCCATACCCTATCCCATAAAATTGGATATTGGGTATTCAATACCGGCGTATATCGGGTCGAGTATGGGTAAACCCAATACCCAATATCCGTATTCTCACCCTTAGTTGAGTGGATAGAGTAAAGTAAGAGAAAATGAATAAAGTAGAGATAAAAATGTTTTATTTTAAGAAATGACTCATCTTAAATGAGAAATATGAAAAAAAAGGGAGTACAAGATAAAATATTACTACTAGTAAAATATGCGGATTTGTAAGAAATCACCAAGTCGTTATAATATTACTCAATTTAACATTTCTTGTGATTTATTTTGAAATACTCCTATTAAATTTTTAATAAAAAGTGATTGTATAAAGTAGATCGAGTTTTGTATAAAAGAATACTCCTGCTTTTATAAGTATAATCGATAATTTATTTTTGAAAAGAATTAAAACATGTTTTAGCCGCGGGACAAGCCCAATATTTGGCCATTGAATGATTTTTTTGCAGTGGTGCCGGGAACGCGACGATCGGCCACCATCTGCAAATGCAGCACCACAACACTTGATATTATGTGTGAAAATACATAAAATAATCTTGACTTGACATGCTTTTTAGGTGATTTTCAATTTTTTAGACAAAGTTACGAGATTATTTTAATTAAAAAAAATAACTAATTATTTACATGATTATCCATTTAGAATTTAATTAAAAAAAATTTCATCTCATCAACCAACCACCATATATATTTAATGAGATAATCTTAGCAACCAACCTATTATTCCTTTAATTTCAAAAAATTATAAATTATGTTACTCCGTAGTAGGAGTACATTTTTGGTTAGTTGTTACTAGGGATATCAATTGGGTTAACCCGTTCGGGTTCGGACCAACCCACTCGGATTGCCGAGCTATTTGGGTGCGGGCTATTCGGGTTATGGATTTTTCGGGTTATAAATTTTCAACCCTAACCCTAAACTGCCGGATTTTGGGCTAACCCATCGGGCTATTCGGGCCTAAAAGCTTTCGAAAATAATTTCTTGTATCTAAATTTTCTTCTATAATATGATTTTAAATTTTAGATACTTTTTTTCTTTTTAGTTAGAATCATATAAAATCTTCATATTTTCATAGTATTCTATAATAATACTTGGAAAGAAGCATTTCATTTTGATCAACTACAACATAAATTAAAGCTTGTGTTGCCATTATTTTGGCATTGTTTGTAACTAATTATTTATGAAAATTAAAAATCATATCTTACATGAATCATTATTAAAATGATAAATATATTAAAATTTTGATGACTTATTTCTTAATTTTGTCTTGATTGATTTTGGTGGTGGTAAGACACTAATGGCAGATGATGGGACGGTGGAATAATGAGTTGAGGTGGAACTTGAAAGCTGACAATGATATTGTGGGATCCAGTGGAAAAGTATAAAATGAAGATTGAATGAGACTAATGATTATGTAGAAAGATTGACGATTCAAAAATATAAAGAAAACCCCTAAAACTTAATAATTTTTAATTAAAAGTTGCAACCCATCGGACCAGCCCACAACCCTTTCGGGCCAACCCGTTTAACCCGCCAACCCATTCGGGCTAACCCATTTAGCCCGTTTTGTATTCAGGTAATAAAATTATAATCCTAACCCGCTCATTTTACCGAGTTATTCGGACCGATCCACAAATTTCGGATTGAATTGACATCCCTGGTTGTTACCATGATCGCGGTCGTTAGTATAATTAAATAGACGGTGTGTTTTTTAATATTCGAGATGAGAGTAAGTTATATTCCCAAGGCGGCGACCATGTGTGTTTGTTTCTATACACGTGGTTGGATAGGTAAAATAAAAATTCTAAGTCACATCACACGATGGCCTTGAGAAGGACGACTTGTGAATAAAGTACTATTTCTACTACCAGCTGAAAATGATATATGGAGTTAGGTGGAGGCTAGACCTACCCATACATTAACACAATTTTTTACTACTACTACTGCGGGTAATACTCCCTCCATCCCACGTAATTTTATCCACTTTGACTCGACACAGATTTTAAAAAATTTAATGAAAAGTGAGTTGAAAAAGTTGGTGGGATGTGGATCCTACTTTTAAAATATTAGTTTTATAATAAAACATGAGTAGGAATGAGTTAATGAAATATGAGATCCACTACCAAAAATGGTAAAAGTGAAGTGTGTAAAATTATGTGGGATGACCCAAAATGGAATACTGGGTAAAGTTATGTGGGACGGAGGGAGTAGAGAATACAAACGATCTGTATCAATTTTACATAGGAGTACTTGACTATAAAGTCGATGCAACTAATGTTTTTGTTTTGTACACTTCTGCAGTTCACCAAATCAATGCATTTAATTTGTAGGTTAAAACTAAATCGTCATTTTCACTGCACGACAATTGAAACTAGTTGTTGAAGAGGAGAGACATCCCTTTTGTAGATAATAAACGCTCTGTAACCTTCACTATTTTCATCTCACATTGACGGAGTAGCTCTTATCTTGCTGCTCGGGGGTATCAAGTTGATTGCAGCAATCTCAGTCACAGTTTTTCCTCTGCACTTTCTTTCACCTACAAGAAACAAAAATACCTAAGATAAGGCCATGCATTGTTTTATAACATGCTTCCCACACACGCACATAAGTATTTTACTCAGTCAACCTCTTCGTATTTTGTCAAAATCTCAGCACCAGTTCTTGTGATAAGAATTGTGTGCTCAAACTGAGCTGCGGGGCTGCCATCAGCAGTTAGAGTAGTCCAGTTGTCTTCCCAAGTTATGCAATCCGTCGTTCCAAATGTAAGAATGGGTTCTGCAAGAATCGTAACATCTTCTTAACATGCTCGAAATATACAATTTCTCCAAAAGGGCATTTCATGAGAAGAGAGAGTGAAGATTACGTCTTTCGAATTTGAAATCACTTCAATTTCAGGAATTGAAGCTGCAACTACTTTTCGAATTTACAAAACTCACCAATGGTAAATGTTTGCCCTTCAACCATTCTCCCACCCTTGTCATTACCTATCAAAGAAGAAATTGGATTGAGATCACCAAACATTGCTGCCAACTAGAAAAAGCAAATGAAGAAAAGAAGAGGAAGTATGTGTACAGGGGTGGGGGGGGGGGGTGGGGACTACTCACGGTGGTGATATATCAGAGGTTCAGAATGGAAAACAGTCCCAATTCCATGTCCAACAAATCGGTCCACCACGTTGAAGCCAAATCTTTCAGCATGATCACTGAGAAATAAATAAGAGAAGTTTCATATGAACCAAAGAAAGTTATTTTTCTATACAATTTGCCTGATTCAGTTAAATAACATCTGTACCTGATTTTCTTCCCTATTTTTCTGAATAGAGCACCATCCTGGCAAGCATCAATGCCCTTGTACATGCATTCTTCTGTGACCTACCATTGAATGAGAATGTTAAAGTACATAACAACATATTATTTTAAAAAAAGGATTACTAGTAAGTAGTAAAGAGCCACAATAAGACAGTTAGATAGACAGCATAGGCTAACTACAGCAAGTAAGAGGAAAAGGTACCTTTATGAGACGTTTCATTGCAGGACTTACATTTCCGCATACAAATGTCTTGGATGTATCTCCATGATAACCCTGAAAGAACAATTGAAGGTACCTGGTATGACAAAGAGAGAGCCAAGACCACTGCATATTGTGTGGAAGAAATATATTTATGCATATGGAAAGTTGAACACCAAAAGTAGTGATCACAATCTTACATTTAAGTAGACTGTCACATCTATGTTTATTATATCACCATCCTGCATACAAAATGAATAGTTTCAAATGCCAGAAATGACTTTAAGCAGGTATTGGCCACTAACCACACAATGCACGGAACATGTACCTGTAACTGGCGTGAATCTGGTATTCCATGGCACATACACTCATTAACTGATGTGCATACACTCTTAGGAAAACCCCCATACCCTAATGGAGAAGGGTAAGCACCAGCATCAATGATCATTTGATGGACAGCTTTGTCAATCTCATTTGTCGTTACAGAGGGCTGAGATGATGTAGAGCCATGTTAACTCAAACCATTATAACTTCTGATTAAAGTACAACTATGTTATTCATGTTGTAATAGTAATTATTTATAGAAAAAGCAGTTCTGTACTTTATTAAGCAAAACTTTAGTATCTTAATAAAACAAAGACAACTATAACTGGTAATCTATAATGACAAGAAGAAGCACAAACCATTTACAGATTAGAATAGCACCATGATGAACCTGACCTAATCCACATAACTTTAGGGTGGAAGAAATTAGCACAGAATGACTGCCCGTGAAAGTCAAAACGTTAACCTAAAAAGCGAAAGAACTATTCATCGGAAGACAGCAGGACTCTTGAAACAAGATTAAGAAGAGTCGTGCCCAATTGATACATAATACATTGTACAGAGAATTGGATTAAGCTCATAAGTACCTGGCAGGAGATAATTACGAAAACATTTGGAATTATCTAATGAGATCAAAAGAGAGGTAAAAAACATATACCACTCAGGTAAATAACTTTATGTAACTCAAAAGCAAACCTAAGATGCTAGGAAGCATAAACCAAGGCAGCGAAAAAATACTGGTGATAAAGCTAATATCAGTTACACTAAAAACTTTCCAGCTATAAGCAATCATATGTTTGAAAATATTGGCTATCACAAAACTCTCACCCTGACTAGGGTCCCCCCATAGTCTACCACCCGAGCAGCAAGTTCACATGCAGCCCTCAAGCGAGCAAGGCCTTCGGCATCATGAATTTGATGCTCCTCTGCAATATCCGGTAACAATTTTGTACCTACATAAGGAGGCCTCGGGATATGATCAGGGACAGGAAGGCCAGGTGATACCCTTCCACGTCTCAAAGGAGGCCGTCTTTTGGATGTAGTTGAAGTTCGAAGCTCACGCTCTCTGTGTCAATGAAAACATGTCAGAGTCTTCTTGATATATTGGTAAATATAAATCAACAAACAACTTGGGAAAAAATTACCCTATAAAATTTTGATTTTGAAATACAATAAAAGAGATAGACAATATAATGCAACTTGGTGGTTACGGATTTTGGTTAACAAAAGTTAGCTGATCTGAAAAGATCTAAGCGGAAACAAAATGTTGAAAAATTGAAACGCAGAAAATAACCTCAGATTAAGATTATTTTTGCTATCCAAGAGATTCTAAAGTCCATATTTGCAAAATTCAGCCTTCACAAAATCAATTTACGTTAGCTAATCTCAGAATATGCTTCCAACCAAACATGAATCCAAATGCTAACTGTCAAGAACAAGCATATTCCTATATTGAGCAATGAAAGTAGAGTCAGTATCAACCGGAATAAAATTGTTTAACTATATATGGCAACTACAGCTCAAGTTCTTGCAAGATAGCTTAATGCCGAAATAAATCTTTTAAAACCAGTCACGCTCTAAGGGAACTTTCCAGAAAATGGGGTCAAGATAAGAAAGCAGATTCAACTGCAGCACTGTGGTACTGCACTATTGCGAATTTCAGTTATTTAACAACCGGTGTAAACACTGAGTTCTCATGGAAGAAAATGCAACATGATTCGAATGTACAAATAACGAGTAGAAGCAACAAGCCACTACAATAAGACCCAAAAAGTGGCACCGGTTACCTTCTTATCCTGATGGCCTCCTCCAAGCCTGATATTCTCTTCGAGTAAACAACAAGCCGTCTCATCAACTTTGCACCTTTATGTCATTTCATAAACGCAGGAAATTAAAATCCAGCTAAAATCACAATAGGAACCAAACACCTCGAACACAGCTGGTAAAAAATTTCAAGCTTGAAAGTCTCAACCCAATACAACTTTTCCAACAATTTCAACGGAATTCCCAATTGCCCATGTTATCATCAACCTCAATAAAACCAAACAGCTGAAAACTAAGCAAATAGGGCACAATTTAGATAGATAAGCACACAGAGGAAAAAGCACAAACACCCGGTGGGCATAGAAATTACATACTCTGCGAAGGCAAAGCGCTTTGAGAAGCGAGTGGGGCCCCCATGAGATGAGTGGACGACGCTGACAGTCTTGCATCGCCATGGAAGCTGAACGTGGAAGATGACAGAGAAATATCTCCCGCTATCATTCTTGCGGAGGGAGATGAATTTTGTTCTTGAGTTTGAATTATCGTTTAAAGGTGAAAGAATTTCTTGTTAACTGAGGTCATCCAAAAAGAAGATTTTTATTTAATTATTTTTATATGTAAATGAATAATGGGCCCAAAGCCTTACATTTGATTGTAGTTGGGCTTATGTTTGGGCTTAACAATCCTATTTGGGATAGATTGAATCTACCAAACTTTGAGCCCAACGCCTAAATGTAATTAGGAGTAATTAACATTTATAAATTCGGCATTTTAAATTTTTTTTGGTGAAATAGAACAACTACGATTTAATGCTGGAAAGTCAAGAATACTGAATTACTGAAGCAAAATAATGCAAATGCTCTGAAATTGCTACATCAAATTACTGTATGTGTTTAAGATTGTATGACAAAAAGGACAAGAAAATCAGTTGGAGTTTAATTATTTGTTAGAAATGAGGTGTGTAAACAACAAAAGGCAACCCACTTTAGCCCTATTGGATCACCTAACATATGAAACGTCCTGATAATTGTGGGGGCTGTGTATAATTATTAATGTGAACATTAAAAGGTAGTGCAAGTTGCAAGAAATTAATAGTAAATTATATTATTAATTGATGTTGTTGTTATCCTAGGTAGTGCAAAAGACTATATGGCACATATATTATGCGCGTCTCTATTGAAGACAAAGTCATGGTTTTCGTTCTACCCCTAAAATCCACTAATTATATACCCACACACACATTGTTTGTATATACCATTTGCTATTGTAAATATCTATCTACGTTAAGAATGTAGTATGAAACTACTATATACATACTTTTATATTGAACATATATGTTGCTAACAAGAATATAAAATGACACTAAAAAACAATATTGATTGATGGAAAAGTATGCTGCAAGATGCTCAGAGAAAAATCAATATAATTTGAAAAAGAAAAGAAAGTCAGAATATATAATTAGACAAATCATCATCACGATCTCAAATGCCATATAAACTTGATTGACTAGGTCCAAATAACTATATTCGTTCCAATGTAGCATGAAGGTGAGAGAAGAGAGAATATATATGTAATCAAGTGTAGCATGAACGTGAGTAAAGCAATAGATTTTGTCTGCAGAGGGAAGTTGCCAAGAAAATGCAAGAGCGTAGACAAATAATTATATAATCTTAATTACTTAATGTGCTTCGGAATCACGCCGTTATACATTAATTAAGCTTCCCAATATCACTTTTTTTTAAAGTTTGCCTAACACCATATGTTAATTAGGAGATGATAACACGCAATTTAGATTGTAAAACATTTTCTCCCCAACCAATTATTCGAAAGTTCAGAGCCACCACCAGGCACATGGGCTCGAGCCCTTGCTAAAAATATTTATAATTATTATCAAATCTTTAAATTTATCTGAATTTAATGTAAAATACTATGTAAAAAGTGCATATCCATTATTTAAAAATATAGCTTTAAATGGTTTATGAAATTGTCAATCTACTTTTCTTTTTCAAACATATGGCTGAAATACGCTAATTGTTCCGGATGAAGACAGTTTGATATTAATAATTTGTTGTTAGGATAGTTTAATTTTGACTTGAGAGATGCCTACCACCATACATACTTCTCACAAAAATCCAATTTTTTGTTACACAAATTAATGCCATAGTTAGGCCATTGTATTGTTTTAGTTGCTAAATTAATATATAATCGATATATAAAGAAAAATCTATACTACTTTAATTAGTTCTATTATTGTTTGTTTGACTATAAGTACTCCATCGTAATTGCATGGGTATAATACAATTATATATGTCCACATAAATAATCAAGTTGACATAACTACACAAATATCTTTGGCTAAGATTAGAATACAGTCAAACGCATTTAATAAACATGTAATCCCGGCCATGCTAAGTTATTTAAACTTGAAATCCCATTTATTAAACACACACAATCACACATACATAGGGATTCGCTTATTTACCAACTAATAGTATTTAAATATTTTTAGTAGACCTCGATGATCAAAGATTCAAAATTAGACCCACGGCAAACTCGTTAGTTTAAACAATAATGTTTGTCGATGGAAATAATTTATTACTACTGTATAATTAATGCAAAGAGAGAGGGATATTTTGCTCTTTCGAGATCGGATTTTCATGCATGATATGATTCTGCCGTGGATATGAATCACTGAATCTTAAAAATCAGATTAATTCATGCACCGTATAATTTTGGTATCCGATAAAATCTTACACGGATCATGGAAAATATTTAGCAGAAATCATGTGAGACACACAAGTGGTATAATATTTTGCAGGCGGTGATTTATTTTTTATAATAAAGTTAGCTTTACACACTACGATTAATGATTTCTTTATTACTAGTTGGCAGTGAATCTCATTGTTTTTGTAGGAATACATAATTCCTTTCATATGTCCTAAATTAAGATGTAGAGAAGGAAAGCACTTCAACATTTCAACTATTGTATAGTTTGTCGATTGCATGCCATCGTATATTAATCCACTTTATGTAATGTATTATATCAATATAGCGCAGTGATTAGAGAAATTTGTGAACTAAAAGTTGAAAAGGGAAAAAGTACAAGTAAACCATAGCACAAACAACAAAGAAAATTGAGATATTTCATCAAAGGGTTTTTCTTCTGCACTTTAATTTTATTTAGTTTTTTACTTTATCTGTTGAATTTTCGAATTAGTGATGAAGATAGGTTAGTAGTACCAAATCACACGTGAAAAAGAAGAAGAAAGATAATAAAATGGAGAGAAGTTTGTATTCCCATATTTATCAAAACCTAAAAGGTTGAGCAAGCCTTTCTTTTTGTGTATTTTACTGTACAATTCAAGCTTTAGCAAGTTGCAACATCGCCATCTCACTCCACCTTCTCCTCCCTTTCCCCAACTACATTCACAGTTGATGAAAAAAACCAACAACAACAAAAACAAAACTAATTGCTACTACAAAACATCAATAATCCTTTGTTTCTTGGCGCTCATAATCTCCATATCGTCCATCTCCCTCGCCCTCTTCCCACTTCCGCACTCAAATATATTCACCCCAAACAACCTCACCATCTGAACCCGGTTCGAACCGGCCGGCTCAGCCTCCCTTCCGCTCATCACTTTCCAATCAATGTACAGCTGCTTATCCGGGCCGGTCGAGCGCTGGAAACTCACAACATCCCCGGCCCGCAGATCCTTCTCCTTCACGAACCGGCTCCACCCCTTGGTTAGCACATAGCTCTGGCTACTATTCCAATACGAATACCGAAATCTCCACACTTTCCCGTTCACATCTTCGAAATTGAGCAACACTCCTTTGCTGCTATTCCCACTCTGCAGAGGGAAATGCCTCTCCGCGTGCTGCTTCGGTATCACGAGCCGGTTCAATTTGCCGACGTCGCTCGGCGTCACCGCCTTCTCGAACAGCGGCTCCCGCGCCTTGGCCGAGGAGAAACCGCTTTGATTCGTCGGCGATCTGTTCCCTCCGGCGGCGCCGAAGCAGCGGCGGCTCTGGTCGAGCTCGTCGCCGTAGGTGTGCTTTCGGAGCATGTCGACGACCTCGGCCTTGGAGTGGGAGCTGAGGAAGGCGGCCTCGGCGTCGTCGGAGAGCGGCTTGAAGTTGGTGACGGCGTCGCGGCCGCGGAAGCGCTGGGCGGCGGTGTCGTAGGCGCGGGCGGCCTCGTCCTCCTCGTTGAAGGTGCCGAGCCACACGCGCTGGTGCTTCTCGTAGATTTGCGCGCCCCACCGCCCGTTGGGCTGCGGGACCACGCCCTTGAAGCGGGAGGATGGGAGCTTCCTCGACTCCGCCTCGACGCCGTGCTCCGCGTCCAGGACCACGCTGGCGCCGCTGCCGACCCGGTCAAGGGACTTGACCGGGGGCAGGGGCCGGGGCCGGGGCGGCGTCATTGATAGGGAGTCGGTGGTGCTGCTCTCGTCGACGGAGCTTCCGTCCATGTTTTTCTGTTTTGGGTATTTTCTTGGAGAGAAAGATAGGATGTTTGAGAGAGAGAGAGAGATATGGATGAAGTGAGGTGTTGAATTGATGGTGAATGTGAGTATGTGGAATATATATATATATAGAGGGAGAGCAGCCGTGTGTAGAAATAAAATAATGTTGTAAAGTAGTTGGATTGGAAAAAATTAATAAAAAGAGGTATGGAGATGTGGGTGAGGTGGGTCAACCCTAGAGATGGTGAGGAAGTAGGAAGATTCATGTGGGATAACTATTAACTATAGGGTACAGGAGCAGAATGTGGGATAACAAGTAGTAGTAGGGATTCACATGAGTGTATGAGTGTAAGTGCATCCCCCCTTATTAGTTTTGTGATTCTCTACATATTTTCATTATATCAGCATGGCTCCCTATACCAATTATATACGTGTCAGAACTGAGACTATGATTTTGGTTGCATCTCTTCCGAATTTACCTAATCAAATTACACCAAATAATCATTGTAATAGTGAGGAAAGATTATTCTTTCCATGTATGTATGAGTTGGATGTAGTCCTATAAATATTGGATTCAATTGTGACTCAACCGAGCAATATAATCCAAAAATTTCCCAATTCAATAATTCAATTTATTTAATACTCTAGCATGTCAATAAAAACACACAAGATAAATCAATCAGAGAGTGACCATGAACTCGGTTGCCCAAATTAACTACGTAGCCTGAAAGTGAAAACCTTACTTTCTATATCCAGGACATGTTTTTCTTCATGTGCATGTCCCACTCAATATAACACATTTCTAAAAATTAGCAACTACTACTACAATACTACTCTCTCTATTTTATATGTTCTCTTCTATTTTGTTTTCTCTCTATTTAACATAAAAAAAAAATAAAACTATATAAAATTATATTTGAAAAAGATGCTCCACTGTAATTGGGACGAACCAAATTCAATTATTTCAACAATCAATAAATTTAAATTGGATATTTTCATCACAAACAATTTAGAAGTCAGGGAGAGAGTAAAAGCATAGTCCAATAATGACCATGTTCACAATTATTTTCTCCACTTCTGATACACGAGGTAAGAAATTCTAAAATTAATGGTGCCCCCGATTTTGAATCTCCGAACAATGTCATACTCATGAGATCTGAGAACATGAGGAAAATACTAAATAGGAGAAAGATCTAGAAACATGGAGAAGTTACAGACATGGAGTATGTATTGCCACCAAGATGTAAAAGAAGTATCCCTCCAAAAGGCTACATTCCTGAAATAAAAATGTACGGGAATCGAGATATTTGGTGACACACTTCGTCGGGTTGAGTCTATATATTATGTGGCCAAAGAACTGTTTTTTCAATAAAGAAGTTCATTAATGATTTTCTATGTAATGATTTGAATGTTTATTTTTAAGTGGAGAAAAAAACAGTCTTAAAAATTAATTGCATATCATCGTCAACATTAGTTCGTTTTTGTTATCTAAAAAGATTATTAGGCAAATTTGAATGGAAGCTGCATAAATAAATTTTATGGTAAGATTTAAAGTTTATATATGTTGATCTTCTACTTATTACATTATTTGTACATTTGTATGATACAATGAAGACAATTTGTAAACGTGTTTTTCTTCCATGTTAGGATGAAGCAATTGCCACGTCGATAGTGGATTTGTAGCAAATCAACTGTCACTAATAGACAATGCTACAATATTTAAATAAAAATCCTCCAAATTATGTCACTCTCATTCAACTATCTTACACCAGAAAGACAACACATTTTATTAACCACCTATTACACATTGAATGACGTGTCATTAAATATGGCACACAATTTTTCTCTCGATGTACATAGGGGTATACGTATTAATCAGATTACACGTCATTCTTAGAAATATGAATCTTTATGTTTTGTCTTTTCTCTGTTTACTCAAAACACCACAAATAAATAAATATATTCCTGCTGCACCCTGTTTCACTAAAATCAAGTTAATTCACAAAATAAATATCTCGAATTGAGTTATATTTTGATGATTTGATTTGTTAATTAAATCGGCCGTATGTAACAATGTAAATCATTATATCACATTGAGATCACAAAGTAGATGCTACTATAAGAAGAGATAAACATGAAAATATATTCTATATGCCTACCCTATCTTTATCGTGATTAATTTAATAATTTCAATGATATTTCCAATAGAATCTTTGAATGCATAAGAAAATAGGATGTTTCTCAAAGGAAATATTGTTGCAATTAATCTTTTTTTTTTTTTTTTTTTTGTGACGCTGCTTTCTCTTCAAGTGGGTCCTTGTCTATGATCACTAATTTCTTGTACTAAAAAACATTATATTGAAGTGGGACTATTCAAATCCTTCTCCACCTTAAATAGTAAAGGATAATCAAATCCATTATATTATATTATCTTCTTATCATCACTAATTAAATGCTGATCTCAAACTGATGCTTCTGTTAAATTTAGTTGGTGGAACAGTAGTTATCTAACATGAGGATAACTCAATCCCTATTATACTTTTATCCCTTTTCTTTTGTTTTCTAATCTAACATTCTAATAGTTTGGTTTGAACTCTGAACTTGCAAAATCTTCAGGCAACATTCGTATCTAAATCATTTTTGTCCAATTCAAAAAATAATTCTCAAAATTGTGTCACATGCAATTGAGAATTATATTTTGAATTGGACCCAAATACAAGACATTTTCTGTATTAATGTGTTGTTGGGGAACGAGATACTCTTTGGAGTTTGATTGATAGCCTATGTTGTTTTGTGCTCTTCTTAGTCATCAATCATCATTAATTCATTATCATCATCATATCCTCACACATTATAGTCCAATAAATATAGTGAGTTCGGAGCTTAGTCATCATTACTATCTCATGTTAGTGCATATATCATGGTTTTATTCGCCCGTTTTTATTCATACACATATAGATTATTAGATATACTCGTTTTAAGATTTCTTCTTATCTGATATTGGGTTGGGTTGGGTTGGGTTGGGTTGGGTTGGTAAATTCAGTGATTATGTCTTGGAAAATCACTTAACTTAGTGGCCTTGCTTCAATTCCGTGACGAGGTTTTCCCTTTAATCTTAATTAATCATTCATATTAATATATATCTTATCACCAAGTGAAGAATATTTGTTTTGTTTATAATTATCTATTATCCCATAAATTTTTAGAATTATGCATAAAGATATATATATGTCATCATCAAATCCCAAGTTAGTCCGAAAGCAAAAAAGAGGCGTTGATTCATGTATATCTACTTCCTTTTTTACACACATAATCCATTGATAGATCTCACATAAAACGTCCATTTGATTAATATATATGTCTGCACAACAAAAGCGCACTTTCCATCTCCTCATGCTTCATTTTCTTTTTCTTCTAATAGTGGAGATGACTTAATATATGACCAGAAACGACCGACTGTAACGCGACTTTACCATTATTATCGCACCACTTCAAAAATATATAGTACTACTACTTCTACTAAAGTTAGCACGTTACGCTAAAAAAAATATAAATACTCCCATATAAAAAGGACGAAAATACTAAAAGCGAATCTTTAATTTGAGCTGTCTTGGATAGATATTTTGGCTCTTTAATTGGATGCATTATTTTTCAATATTATCTCGAAATAGTGTGACGAGTAATGGAGATTGGTTCGATATTAATAATAATAATAATAATAAAGATTGTGGTTTGCGCCTGCGGAAAGGAAAAGTAGATTAATTTCGGCACATGATTCATTTGTTGGCTGCTAAAAATATGAGATACACTATTATATAATTAACCATATACTCATGTAGTAATGCTTTTTATCATCATGCCATCATATCTTAGATGACTGCTGCTTTTGTGTGACGTTTGTTGCAAGTTGAGTTAGTTACTCCATTTGTTTTATTCTTTATAGTTAATCGCAGAACTTTATTTTTCTAGGAAATTAAATAAGATGAATCTTGCTGACGTAGAAACCGTGTATAGATAGAAGCTTCTATTTAAATAATTTATCGATGTCGATTGACGACTTGTTAAGTCTTCTTCAAGTAAGTCTGTAAGTGGTAACCATTTACAGATTCAAAAGCTAGTACTATTAGTTAAAATTTGTTTGTACTGAATTATATTATGATTTGGCTAAAAGTAAATTTTTCTTAATATGATCACTTTCACCTATTATGTTGTTTAATTTTATTTCACTCTATTTCAATCATAATGTTAACACAAGCAAATTTAGGCTCGTAATCATTATAGTAAAACATACATAATCGTTTAACATTTTTTAGTTATTTTCATAAGTTTTTATTTATTAATATAAATACATGAACTTTAAATTTTTCTGATTGTTTTACATAATACCATCTATATGGCAAAAGGTGTGAAATCTATGACATGTTATTAGCCTCCAAATACATGGACTTTTGACATTTTTTTATTTTTTTCATAAATATTCCTTTCTAATTTAATTTAAATACATGTACTATGAGATTTTCTATTTTTTTTTTCTAATAAATAATTTCAACCAAAATATAATTATTTTGTGAATAGCTCTAACTTTACGCTGTTCTAAATTGTACTATAGTAATTTTTAATTGTTTTAGACAATAAATCTTTTTTAATATATCGAAGTAATCGAACTATGTCTAATATCTTGAAAAATTTAATACAGTACTAAATTTTAAAAGACATTTTTTAAAAATTTATAAATCAGTATTCCCTCCATCCTATCATAAGCGAACCATTTTTTCTAGGGACGAGATTTAAAGAATTGTTAGTTGTTACTTAAAGAGTTAAAGTGTAAAGTAGAGGAGTGAAATGACTCACTTATGGTGGGACATCCCAAAAAGGAAAATGACTGGCTTATAGTGGAACAGAGGGAGTATTATTTAAAATATTACGCTCTTTATAAATTTTAATAAATATAAATTGATACTAATATTAAAATTTTAAAATCCAACATTAGGGGAAAAATTGAAAAAGCTTTAATGTTTTAGGGAAATTCTAGAAAAACTCAAAGTTAGTGGTAAATTCAAGAAAACCTCGGATGTTCGTGTATTTTCAGATAAATTACCCTTTTTATTCAAACGATGTCATTTTAATATTCGTCGCTTTTTGCCACGTTGGTACTTCCGGCGAACATATCAGCTTCAATTTAAAGAAAATTTATATTTTGTTGAAAAATCAGAAAAACTAAAAATTCGTGTATTTAAATTCAAAATGGAAGTTTGGGAGAAACTTAGAACATAGGAAGTTCACGTATTTAATTACAAACAAAATGTAGAATAAGTTTCTTTCACCAAACTAAAAATGTTCAAAAATATTTTACATGTTTGGGCAGGATTGAAACATAACAAACAAAATGTAAAATTTATCATTATTATTATTATTATATAATTTTTAATATTTCTAGTTTGATTAAAATTTATTATTTTAATTGATTAAATTTCGACTAGTATGCCTTAGAAGTTATATATAAATGAAGATATTTCTTACTCAAGGGTAATTGTAATTTATAAATGCTGAGTCGCTGACTATTTAAACGTCCAACCTAGTTGAGAATTCAATGTGCTACATAGAACTTTCCTTTAAAATTAAATGTTAATGCTGTCCTTACTAGCCTATTTTAAATCGGCAACATCATTTTGGCTGGATCAATAAGTATCCCTATAATTTTCTTGACCAATTTAACACGGTAAGACTGACTTTATTGACAAAAACTTGAGAAATATATATACAGTGCAATTACCAATAAAGTTATAATTAGCTAAATATTTGTACGCCAATAATGAATGTGTACACATTTCTTTTTCTTTATGGGGACAGTATAATTTTTTATTTAAAATAAATATACATTTAAAATGAAGTTTCTTTGACCAAACTAGAAATGTTCAAAATTAAATAATAATAATAATAATAATAATAATAATAATAATAATAATAGTTCTACTAGTACTGTCATAACAAAATTGATACTTCATCCGATCCATTAAATATCTCATATTATCTTTAATTTGAATGTCCATTGTTAAATGTCATATTATTATTATTATTATTATTATTATTATTATTATTATTATTATTATTATTATTATTATTTCATCAATATACATGTCATTCGACTGTCTTCATCACTCATTTTATTCCTCCATCTATTCCCTGATAAAAAAAATTGTCATTTTGATCCATTTCATAATAAGAGTTCCTTTTAATTTTCTAGTAACAAATAGTAAGTAGGTTCACATTCTACTCCTACTAACTTATTTCGCTCTATTTTTATTATAAAACTAATATATATAAAATAGCATGACTCATATTTCATTCAATTTTCTGTAAAAGGTAGTACTCCAGTATATTTTAAATTTTAAAACTCGTGTTGAGTCAAAAGGTGACTCATATTCCGAGATGGTAGAATATTACTAATACTAGTATATAAAAAAATAGTGCTGCGGGACTTATATTTTAATAAAAAAAATTCATTTTTTTTGTATTTCTCAAACTCGTAACTAATTGGAACATTTATTTATGAACGAAGAGGGCAAGATTCAACAAAAAAAAAAAAAAAGCATCTTGTATTTTCCAACTTGTTTCTAACTTCTAAGCATTTCAGTAACCCGGAACAAACGCATCTTTTATTCATTTCATACTGTATTCCTCGATTCTTAATTAAAAGATACACACATAAGTCATTTTGAGGAAATTAAAATGAAAAAATGGAATTTAGAAATAAGATTATGAAGATTGAAGACAAGCATATCTTTGACTGTTGCTTCATGTATATTGTTTATGTGCTTCACCGACGCAGACCCACCTTTCCCGAGTCAACCCACCGATTTTCCCATAAATTTAACCAAATAATAAGTCAATACTAATTCTTATTCAAGATTCAAACCTACTATTGCTTTAATGACACAGTTGTTTTTTTAAGTAATCAGTATCCAAAGATCCACCTACACCTCATGCAATTAACTACATTTGTGTGGAAAATATATAAATTATATACATAGTATAATAATGGGACGTGATCAAATAAAAACTCTAAATATTGTACAAACTAAAAATTATGATCTGGACCATTGAAAAATATCAACAAATCACAAAAAAGCATCAACAGGAAAATGTCAACAGAATTTCGACGGTAGTCAATGATTGATGCTGTGTTGATATTGTGTTGACATTAAAATCTTGAAATTTTACACTGTGTTAATATTGTATTGAAACTGTGTTGAAGCTACGTTGAGGAGTTTTGAATTTGTACAATATATAAGTTTGCATTTTATCACTGCCCGTATATAATAGTATCATAAAGTCTCACTAGCTTTATTAAAACTAAAAACTGAAGCTTTAAAACTATTCATTGCATAATCAGTCCTAACAGTCAATTATTACTAAAAATTACAAATTTAACATTAAAAATAATTATAGACATTGTAGATAGTAATAAACTTAAGTGGGAACATATAAGAGAAACTAAAATTGTAGAAAAAAGTATACATAATTACAAGAGTAATAGTTTGACACAGCAAAATGGATAGCTAGAGCAATGAAATGTCATTTAAGCTACTAACAAATCCACTGGTCCCCTTAATTCGAACTCCAATATTATAATCCGCAGGTAGAAAAAAGAACACTTTAATTTCCATAAATCAATTTTTTTCAAAAGATGACCGTGTATGTCATTGTCTGGAAGAATTTTTGGCTCAATTCTTTTGTCACGGATAGAAGACTTGGGCAAAATAAATAGCAAGATTTAATGATCTGAAAATCCATGCAAGAAAACTGTGACACACCAACCTGTATATCAATGCTGTCCTATTAAAAAATTGTAGACATAACTTATAACTGATCCCATTTTGAAAAGGTCAAACACTAATAATTGACATTAAAAATAGACGCGCAAAAAAAAACAACAACTTAATTATGTGAAATGTTAATGAAAAAATTGTGTGGAATTAAAATCAAAGTAGCCCCTAGAGCGTGCAAGCTGGAGGGCAGAGCATTATTTAGCCAAGTGGCTTTTGTTGACTGTCGAATTGATATTGGGACCATGCTACACTTGAGCTTTGGCACATAGTCTGTTCCCATTGGTCAATTGCACGACTAAAAAAATAAAACAAATATCACCATATAAGATCATCAAAAACTACTAATCTATAATTTATGCACATGCATTTACTTATCTTTTTTTTCTTTTTAAAAAAGGATTAATATTGGTTTATTCAATTTCAATAAAGTATACTACTATTTGATATTTTTTCGGTGTTGGTGTGTAATTTGATTACTTATGGCATCAAAAGCAAATCCTATGTTGTTTAAGAAGAAATCAACCTAGCTAAGTTATTAATGTAGGAGTAGTATGTAGAGTAATAGTAGTAGTTTGAAGGAGTATATGTTGCCGACATGGCACGCATAAACTCGAAGTCAATTAGCAAGTCAACATCTGTGTTTGGGGCAAGTTGGTTTATGTTGAGCTGTGCTCAATTTGTTATCTTGTGTTGAGGATAAGAATTCCCTAGGTCAATCCCCATCTATAGTACACCACTTGATATTCTTTTGGTGGCCTCGCACGATTCGTTAACAATGAAACAAACAAAAATAATCAATCAGGAGTAATATTGATTATCGAATGAGTTTTGGTCATAGTATCATACTCCTACATATTTAAAATGGACAATATATATATACTATAGTACTAATAATCATGAACTTTGATTGAATCTAGCAGCTCTCATGAACTTTATTATGAAATTAAGTTTACATGCAAATTCATTTCCCAGGACATGACTAAATCAAGACTGATGCAGTTAAATTTAATTTTATGTGGTAGTCTAGTGGCATTAGGGACGTGACGTGAAATAAAATTAAAACAAGTGTTAAAACGACATCATTTTACATAATAAATACAATATTCATAATTAGTGTATTTTTAACTTTTTTTTCGTCCTATCATTTCGAGTAAGTGTATCCCATTAATGAAAAAAATTGTGCCTAATACTTCAACCAGTTTTTTACAACATCTTTCTCTTATTTTACCAATTTTGTATTAAAAAACAAGATGTGGATACCAAGACTATTTTTTTAGTGGAGGAGAGTACAATTTTAAAGAAAATCAAAATAATTTAAAAACTCATATGAAAAATTCAAAAGCTCGATCAAGTTTCTCTCATTGATTGTCGGCGATGGCTGCTCGTCGGAAAATATTGGCAGAGAGCCAAGGGATATTGGGAAAAAGAAAACACGTTATATGTTTTGTGTCTATGAGCAAAGAGAAAGGACTTGATGTGGTTTAGAGCCTCCAAAAACGACATCATTATAGTCAAAGTCTAGCATGCATGTCTACTGCGGCGTCGACTGCAATTTGGCCGGAAAAGAGTCTAATCGATTAACCATAGACCGCCATATATAATCTATGATATTTCAGACCATGCTTAAAATTTCCGAGAAATACTACCATATTGAGATTTTACCAACCATTACGGTTTACAATAAATCTAAAGCCAAGATTTATATCATTGAGATCATACATTTACCAAATTCTGTACTCATATTATTTTCAGCTGATTAAGTGGACTTAGGTGAGGAAATAGGTGTAGGGTACGGGTGCGGAGACTTTGTTACAAACTTCGAGGTCTATGTCGAATTAACTATGCAAAACTTGTAGCATCTCCTTATAGATACGATATTATATCGTCACGGACATTACATACTTGCATTCTAATTGACATAATTGGTGGTATTAATATTTGCGCAAGTTGATACTACCATTTACATAAATCTTACGTGTCGATCGGTTTCCAACTTTCCATGGCGAAATTATAGGTGAACTAGCTACTTCATCAATGACATGGAACTTCATGGATTTCACGAGGGTAGTTGCTCGTGCAAAAATAGTACTACTCCTATTTAGTGGTGTGATCTTTAATAAACCTCATATTTATTGAATCATGATTGATAATATTTTTTAATGGTTAAATAACAAAATGAATCTTTAGCTAGTGACATGATTTTTATAGAATATCGATTCTAAATTGTTGCTATAATATTTGATATTTTGTGTTTTGATTATACTATTACAAATTGAATTAGTAATGGTGTAGATAGATGTCTCTGCAATCACTACGATTTAAAAATGAGGTGGATTTAGCATGCATTATAATACTAATTAAATCGTTACAAAATGAGATTATATGCGAATGTTAACGTAAATTGGAAGCCGTAACTTAAAAATGACTAGTTGCAACATAACTCGACATGTAGACCTACAAAATTATAGCAATAACTTAATAAATGAACCAGGATTTGAATCGTGATTCATATAGTCGAAAAAGAATATTAGATAATATTATTTTTATCATTATTGTGTACAAGTTGCATCCTATAAGTTGAATTTTTACTCAATAGGACAGATATATAATGTTTGTTATTTATCAAAAGCATAGAAAAGTCATTCTTTTTGTTCATTAGCACACATGAAAGTCGTCACGGAGAATTGTCAACTTGGCTATTTTGTTGCATAATTCGTGGAGTCAAAAGTCAGAGAAAGATGCATTATAATATTATACTCCTATATGTCATGGATCTTAAAAACTATTTGAATATCTAATACTAACTTTTTTAGAGAATGAATATATAATAACTTAAATGTACAAAATAAGAATTCGTAATCTTCATAATAAGACATCTATTCAATATTAGGAACTTTTACGTAAGATTTATAATATTCTTTTAATTTCTTTATGTCAGCAGAAACGTTGCCTTTTAGTCAATACTTAGGCATAAAATTTTTTTAAAAAATCTTTAATATATTAAATGAAAAGATAATAAAATACGAGAAAAAATAAACATGTAAATATATAAGCATTCAAGGCCAGAGGTACTTAAATAAAGCAGTTAACTCAACTACGATTTTTGAACCATTCCATGATGCATGATTGATCAAAATTGTTGATGGATTATGTATATCTATATCTAGTCTAGCAATAATGAACTTTAACGTATAGAATTGAGCAAAGGATGCAGAAAAAGTAGGCTGAATAATCTGAAATGAGATAAGGATACATAAAAAATGAAAATGACAATTCGATGATAAAGTGATGGGGCCAAAGTAATTTGAATGAGATCTCAAACTCCAGCCAACATTCACAATATACTAAAATGGGTTCAAATACAATGCTTATGTAAATGTTTGCTTTTGATGAATCGAGATAACATTCATTGTATCATGAAAACAATTTGGTTTATCAATATAATTCATTTGGGGCAAAAAGATGAGTCCCTCTTATGTATCAAAGTCACATCTTAACTAATTCTATCCATGTTCTTATGTTCTCCACATATGTAACTGTGTTCTTCTTGTCAGAACTTGTGCTCTTCTTGTCCACAACTTTGGGATTTTGATGGATTTAATTAATACTCCTGTTAAGATTCTAAAAACATCAAATTTGATGTCAATCAAAAGACTGCTTGTTATGCTTTACTTAATCTTCTTTATCTTGACTTTATATGGAGTGATTAGTGATATATATAACATCAATGCACTGACGAGATATATTATACTATTTGTTTAGATCAGGATGTTCATCTTTGATCGGATTAAAACATGAACTTTGATTAAAGGTGATTTTTTTCCTCCTCCATGCCCATGGTTAGAACAAAATTATTTAAGGAATGAGTAAATGATGAAAATGGGAGGGGAGATGCATGCATGCAATTGACCGTGACATGCAGGATGGGCCACTCTCAGTTTGGGCCTTCGGTCCTAATTCTTTTACCTAACAATATTTCAAAAGAAGTTGGCCCCAAATTTAACCAAATAATATATTTTGGTGGGGGAAAATGGAGACAACAATGGGGGTTCTATTATTATCCTGTATAGTCCCATGCCATCCACTTTATCAATAGCAATGACAAGTTATATTTTTTTAATGGAGGCAAATGAAAAAGGTTAATTTAATATGAATAGTCACATACTACTCTGGGCCTATAAGTTTGATATATCTCAATGCAGGAAATGGGCCTCATTCGGCCCAGAACTATCTAGTTCAACACATAAGCCTTTGGGCTTTAGACAAAGAGTAAGAACTTCGTTTCGTAATTTTACTTTCTTTTTTGGGAAATGGGACATCATTAAACAGATGCTATAGAAAACTAAAAATACTTGAAAATTAGTTGGATAAAATTTCCGAATTAAATTATAAAATATAGAAGAAATTTACGAAAATGTTGATTCTTCAAAAACAAAAGTAAATGATTCGTACATTCCAATAAGTAAGCCTATGTGTGACGTGTGGCTAATATTAGCTTCCCATCTCACGACACCCCTCTCCCTCCACAAAAAATACCTAATTTAACCGTCATTATATTAAAATAAGAAAATCATAAAATATCACAAACTATTCATCCACACACAGAATAAGATGGAAACAAAAACTGTTACACTGATGATTCCCCCTTTCATCCAAAACCAATAGCCATTTTATGTTGCAAATTCCCCATGGCTACAGTTGGCACAAGCACTGGATTTGGAGGAGTTTCACTCCACTCCTCCTCCACTTCCACCCCGCTCTCTTCATTTTTGGGCAAGAAGCTCAATTTCAAAACCCTAACTGAATCAACTCCCCACAAGAAATTAGCCTCTCCCAAATCCAAGAATCTCGCTGTTGTTGCCGCGGGAGGTCAAATTTTCAATTTTGTTCATGATTTGTTTGTGGGAGTTGGGGTTGGACTGCCCTGCACGGTTATGGAGTGTGGAGATATGATTTACAGAAGCACGCTTCCTAAATCAAATGGGATTTCACCTACGGTTCCTGGCGTGATTTTAGCTTTGGGCACTATTTCTTACTTGTGGGCCACTCCCGGTGTGGCGCCTGGCTTCTTTGATATGTTTGTTCTTGCCTTTGTTGAGAGGCTCTTTAGGCCTACTTACAAAAAGGTCTGAAATTTGAGCTTTTACTTGTGTTGTTGTCTGGTTGATGAAATGATTTTGTGGTTTGTGTTTTCATTGCAGGATGACATTGTCTTGGGGAAGAAGTTGGGTGGGGGAGCATTTGGAGTGGTTTATAAGGGGTCCTTGATCAACAAGTCTTCCTCCAAAGTATGTTTTTTTCATAATTTGTTTGTGGAGTTCAAGGATTTGATTCTATATTTTGTTTCTATTTTAGTGCTGAGGGCTTATGAATTGTATATGGCGGAGTTGTGTTTTATGTCTATTGTCATAGAGGCTGTATGATGTGAAAGTTTTATGTCAATTCCACGATTTATTTTTGGACTTTAAGGATTTGATTCCACCATTTCTAGTGAATTGGTGTAATGGTGCTTGATTTGGGACTGACTGTACTATGTTTTATGTAGTCAATGGTTGAGTTAACATAGTGATTTTCTCGTGTTTTTAGCCGTGTTTGTGAGAACATAGGTATTCTGCTCTCAAAGATTTTTATTGTGCTCGAACTGTAGGATGGTGAGATAGTGGTAAAGAAGGCTACTGAATATGGGGCGGTGGAGATATGGATGAATGAGCGTGTCCGAAGGGCTTGTGCGAATAGCTGTGCTGATTTTATGTACGGCTTTCTTGAGGTTTGCTATGGCACTCCAATACTGGCATTGTCTACCAGGTATTTCCCTGATAAAATTTTGGGAGTGTTAATTTATGCATTTTCGTATCTGTCCCAGACTTCGGCAAAGAAAGGATCTGAATATTGGCTGATCTGGAAATTTGAAGGAGAGTCCACGCTTGCTGATTTAGTTCAGAGTAAAGAATTTCCATACAATGTTGGTACTTTCTTGAATCACATAATTCTCTGTATGATAATATTAATGTGTCGTAGATCTTATGAATGTTTTTAAATTCAAGCTATGGTATTAAGTTCTCTTGAGTTTTGTAGTATGTGTTATTACACTTCTATGCTGCATTCCGTTGTTGGCTTTCGTTGCAGTTGATCTCTACGTTATATTTCCTCACCCTTTATACTATTTGAAGGTTTAGATGATTAAACGATATCGAAACTAATCATTTCACCAAAGTAAATGGTAGATTAGCTTATAAGTATTATATTTTTCTCAGAGATCTGAGAATTTTATAATTTCCAATGAAAATGATAGCATGGTGCAAATTTTCAGGTAGAAGCATTGATTCTTGATAAGGTCCAAGACATGCCTAAGGGGATCGAAAGGGAAAACAGAATCATACAGACTATCATGAGACAGCTCTTGTTTGCGTTGGATAGTCTGCACTCGACGGGAATTGTTCATAGAGATATGAAGCCCCAAAACATCATCTTCTCTGAAGGTAACTGCACCACAATGCATCATCTCACAATGTATTATCTTCTCATATATTAGCAATACTGATTTACTCCTTGATATAATAACGAAACTGTAACAGAATCTCGTACATTTAAGATTATTGATCTTGGAGCGGCTACAGATTTGAGAGTCGGCATCAATTATATTCCCAAAGAGTTTCTATTGGATCCCAGGTACTCTCGAATAAAGCAGCTCTTAGCAAATGGTACCTATCTACTGAGACTCGGAAATATTAAGGGTTAAAATTAAATATCGAAAGTATCATATCTTCAATGATTAAGTAAGAAATTTGGAAAATAACAGTATGCTTGGGAGTTCATGCTTTTGCCACATGTGGCTATGCTTTTTTTTTTTTTCTCATTTGATCTTTGAATGTTCACGAGAAGAAGTCCGAAACAGATGATCATTTGTTTTCAAGATTTTACCTACTTATATCTTGTGCTTTCAATTAGTATGACTGTAATGGTTTATATTATCCTCATTCAACTCAGATATTCTGCACCCGAACAATACATTATGAGTACTCAAACACCCTCGGCTCCATCTGCACCCGTTGCAACTGCACTTTCCCCTGTTCTATGGCAGGTTTCCATCATCTTCTCTACCGTAACCTTGAATTAATTTATATCTGATCATTAACATCTCATTCTAATTGTTGCCAACATCTTCGCACAGCTGAATCTTCCCGACAGATTTGACATCTACAGCACTGGCCTGATATTCATGCAAATGGTAAGTAAACTGAACATGTATTCAAGAATTCAAAAGAAAAGATACAAAAAAATTGACATATTTTCTGGCAGGCGTTTCCAGGGCTACGGAGCGACAGCGCTCTCATACAATTCAACCGTCAGCTGAAGAGGTGCGATTATGATCTAATTGCGTGGAGAGAAACTGTGGAGCCCCGTGCCGGGGCAGATCTACGGCGTGGATTTGAGTTGCTGGATTTGGATGGAGGCATAGGATGGGAGCTTCTAACATCTATGGTTCGTTACAAGGCACGCCAAAGGCTGAGCGCGAAAGCAGCACTTGCTCATCCCTACTTCGACAAGGAAGGCCTACTCGTCTTATCCTTCACGCAGAGCCTGCGCCTGCAGCTCTTCCGAGCCACCCAACAAGACTACAGCGAGGCTGCCAAGTGGATTATCGAGCTCATGGCAAAGTCAGGAACGAAGAAAGATGGTGGTTTCACCGAAGCTCAGCTGCAGGAGCTCAGGGTCAGCTTCTAGACATACATATATAGTTGATGATCTTAATTCTTTTCTTGAATTTTGTCAGCGGATGGGTTGAACGTTGTTCCGTTCCGTTGTGCAGGAAATCAAGCCACGTGAGAAGTCAAATGTGCAGAGGAATGCGCTCGCATCGGCTCTTCGGGTGCAGCGGAAGATCATTAGGACGATAAACGAGAGCGTTGATGAGCTCAACAGGCGGAGGAAGAGCTTTTGGTGGAGCAGGTGGATTCCCAAAGAGGAGTAATTTCTGTAAATATATACATGCACTTGCTTAATGTAAATTTTGTGCAGCTTAATGTGTGTTGAGGATTGGATGCTTGAATTTGATAGAGGAAATATTTAGTAAAAATATATGATAAATTTGCACCATTAAAGTATGTATGTATAGATCCCATAATACTAAATAATGATAAGAAAACACACATTTATATAGCATTAAAATACACAATGCCATTATTTTGAATAGAATGGAATAGAACATTATTTTTTCATCTGGTGTTGTTATTAATTACTATATACCAGTACTAAATATAATGTGATGATTAATTTTCTCTTGTTACATATTTTTGGAGGTTCCAAGATGATGATTCTTCTTCATAATATTTGAAGGAATAAGTTTACTACATAGTCGTGTTATACTTATTCCACATAACATGCATAGGTATTTTAAGTTTGTTATATAATCCATTTTTGTATGAACTTTATTATTTCATTATATTATTATAAAAAATCGCATATACTTCAATTTTAACTCTAATAATGTGGTTTCCATTTTAAATGATAATCCTTACCTTATTATATTAGCCATTCATTTCAAGAGATAAAAAATGCCACAACACCTTTGTTCGGTAGAAAGGATCTCCCTACCTGCGGAAAACACCAACCATGCTTTTAGAAACAAGAATTTTCTTCCACAACTTTTACGACCACTAATTTGGATATTTTAATTTTATGTGAAGGTTAAAAAAATTACAATTGAACTCATAAATAGTAAACCACCAAAAACAATTAGCTAAACGTTACTGATATTTGATTATTTTAACGACTTAATTATTTATTTGAGATCAAAATTGATATATCCCTCTATCTCTAGCTCATAAGCTTTAAATATATAAAAAAATATAGAAACAAAGCTTGCTTAGTTTCTAAGCTTAGATATTTATATGACCAATGTTAATCATGCAAACCCTGTGTACCGCTAAACAATCAATCATACTTTTCCAACTACAGGGACCCCACACAAATTCATACGAGTACTCCATTATTAATAAAAATACAATTTCACGTGATTTTTAATTAATATGATAAAACATTAAATGAGCTCAGCAATGACAATCAATAGGGATCCAGGCGGACTCGAACCGCCGTCCTCTCAACGCGTGGAAGCATTGAGCGCTCTCCCATTCGAGCTTATGGATACATCCATCACATTTTTCACCATTCAACATCTAATTTGCCTTTACAAAATTATGTAGTATCTTGTAATTTAATCAATAAAATTATAAAAGCGTGTCAGCTGGCAAACACAATTTGGAAAACATTACAGAAAATGATTTATTCGTTAATTATTCGATGTATCTCCAGCAACACGATTCAAACTTATCATTAATTTAATCACCTTTTTAAGCATTAATATCGAACTTATACAAAACTCTGGATTGGCATAGAAGTATATATCATTGTCACGATTTACACCTCAGAAGCCATTCCCGTCACAGTCTGACAAATCATCAACTGATAAACCACACCCTACAAAATACGAAGCAAACATAACCAGTTTTTACCAACAATCCAACCAATCTGTTATGCAAAGTGCAGATCCCACCCTAGTAAAATCAAACTAGCTTTTTCCAATGACATGTGCTTTAAAATAACACACGAATGATAAAGATTTCTGGGATACAAAATACCACAAAGGAATCAATCAAAATATAGAGAGAACAAACAACAGAAGTTATAATATCTAGATTAACTGAGTAACAGTGAGCCCAAGTAAAATCTAACAACCTACGTTACCCTGCTTAGCATAGAGTACTTTGCAAGAACATAAAGAGAACAGCTGAAGTTAATTGCAGCTTACTTGACAATTATCTTCAGTGACTACATTTGGAGAGACGAATGAAGTACATGCTCATAGGAAAAAACGCACATCGACATCACAGCACCAATGTGGACTATTATCCTTGCGAACATTCACTTGTCAAGCAGCAAAATTTGATCACGGGCAGCGGCAGCAGCAGCAGCAGAACATCAAACACAGTCGGCCTCCAAGAGGACAGAGACAGCCTCGAAGGAAATTCAGTCAGCCTCCACTCAATAAAAGGAAAAAATACTCTGCTTGCAGGGACTCCTCCGAATCCAATAAGAAACCAACCATCTACTGTATAGCTGATCTATTACAACCATGCTACAGCTTTATACTATATAGACAACACAGACAAGAGTAATAGCTACAACCATCCAGATGGTTGATAATTATAAACTACAATACAATAATCTAAAGCAATAGCTACAACCCTCAACAGAGGCGCCTCAAAAAAAAAGAGAGAGATGGCATGTGCTTCACCAACCACAATAAGAATTAAGTGCAAAACAACTAATGAATCTAAAACACAAAAAGGGCATAGTCAGTTATCGATTGATGTTGTCTCCATGATTATATACCTTCGCAGCTCTTCTCAAATGCTAGTTAATATAAATGTTCCCAGTTTTAAGTTAAGATTGGCGTTTCCAGATTGACACTAGTAAAGTTGGGTAATTAAAAATTGAGAACGCAAAATGAAGTTATGAGTTATGTATTACTACTATATGTTATCCAGTTATTCACTATTTACAGTCAATCCAAAGTTGAATCAAAAAGATTTCCAAATTGATATAGCTAAATCCAGTGATTAGAACAACACTGTATTGTTATTATGGGAGTAAGTGAAAACAGTATAAACGAAAGCGCCATTTCAGTAATCGGCAATAACTGTATGATAATTTGAACTAGTAAACAAAGCCACTAAAATGTTCCTAGTTACCAGAAAAGTATTAGTACTAATAAAAGAATTGAGAATGTTAAAGATATGTAAGTGAACAAGATAATCAGATACTGAGAAAGTGCATATTGGTACCTCTGTTGTGGTGGATGCTGATAAGTGGATGTTGAGAAGAAAACTTAACCCTCAAAATTGCTTGATCGCTTTCAAATATGTGACATGATTTGGTCTTGAATTGGTTGTATGTTTTATTATATGGTATGCAACCAACTCAAGACCAAAACAATTTTTTTGGCGTGATTGGATTTGAGCTTCGTATGGGTAAAAAATAAAGAAAAGAAAAGAGGGCAGAGAGGGGGAACGGAGAGACGAGAGGACACCACACACACAGGGGAGAGCCGGGCAAAATCCCGTACCATCTCCCCTCAAAACCAAAAAATGAACTTTTATTAACGGGCGACCTGCCATGCGAGCGCACCCATCATGGCAAAGGTCATGCAGACAACCACATCTCACCTCACTTTTCACATATCACCTGACTTCGCTCACTCATTTTCCTTTTTTTTTACAGTCTGATACCTCAACAGTTCGCCGAGTCTACAGACAACAAGAACATATGAAATAACACAACACAAAACAATTCACCTCCCTTGAATAACTCAGCTGCTGCAACAGAGCCATACAGATAAACTCGAGATGACTCCACACCGATAGTGACCATCGTCAAACGAATCGATGCCTTCTGAAGATGCCTTTGTATTTTCAGATCCAGAAAATTGATGTTTCCAATCAATCCCGGAAAAACGAATCTGCAGAAGAGACCAATAATTAGTTATATAAAAATTCAAATCGAAAACAGCATCATCAACAGAGAAATCGTCAATTCAAAACCATCGCTCAAAAAACTAACGAAACCAGGCCAAGTCAACCAAATAAATCCAATAAGAACACACACGAAACAGATCTAGGCTTTACCTTCAACGATCCATCAAACACGGTTGCAGATCTAGCAAAACCTCGGCGTTTCACCGCCGCATAAGAGGCTACGTTTCACATCTGCAGCTAGTGCATAAACCAGGCGACCGATATTTCAAACAGAAAAACCAGCGGCGAACAAAACTCGTATAAACCATAACCACAACGCAGATCTGAATGAATCTGACGGAAAAAAGAGTAGAAAATAATCTGGTTGAGGAAAGAGGATCGACACCTGTAGATCGAGGCGGCTATTGAAATGAATAGATGCAAAGATGAAATGCAATGAATTGATGTGTATTTATTTTAGGCGGTTGATGATCCAACGGCTGGAAATGAGTGGGTGGCATAATCGGACGGCTGTTATTGCATCTTGAAAAGGGGAAGGTTCTGGATGGTGTGTGTTTGACGGTGAACGAAAATAAGGGCCGTCAGGTAACGTGTTTCACCTGGCACATTAGGAATATCCGAAATTTTGCATTAAGTCCCTCATATTTCGTGAAATTGTTGTTTGGCATCATGGGAATATCCAAAATCCAAATTCGTTTCATTGATCGCATAATTTGATGTTGCCATTTCGACCAATTTCAACCTTTTCTTTTTTTACTTTTATAATTATTTTAGGATAAAAATGTCCTTAGTTTATGAGATTGAAGGGTATTTTTGTTCATTCTAATTTTCACAATTTGCCGCTTTGCATTAAAGTCACTTTTATCTTAGATTTTCTGCAATTGTTTTTTTCAATATATACACTTTACCTTTCTTTTCATGTTCTTCTATATATTTAAAAATATTGAAGGGCATTTTGAATACTTGACAACTTTCATCAAAATGTTTACTGACTCCACAAATTACCCAAGCTAGAGGCAGTGGTTTTAACGTGGCTAAGATTTACGTACAAGCACTAGCACAGCTCAGGACAAGGGGTATAACTGTACCCCAAAATAATTACTTCTTAATATAATATATATACTGAAATTACATAGTAGTTAAGTGTTCAGTGGTTGTGTACTTCCACGTTGGATTCACCCGACTCACCATGGCACATTTGTGTTTTTAGACCTTTTGTTTAAGTAGTTTGTTTTTTTATATGTTTTTATATAATTAGGTACTAGTTTTTATGTTTGCAGATTTTAGGTTGGATTTATAAGTATTAGGTAGTACTATATTTTATTATACTTTTAATGTATGAGTATGAATTTGTTTTTTTTTTTTCTATTTTTCATTTAAGATATTGATAGTTGCATTTTATTTTATTCTTGATTAACATTTTAATATTTTAGCATGAATTCTGAAATCCAATTAGTTTACACTTTTTATTCTTTTATTCTATGGTTATATTAGGTGTTTTTATGTGATACGAATTCTAAGTTTAACTATGTTGTAAAATGACTTTAAAATTGAATATTATTGTAAGATGTACTTTTAAATATTATTTTATTTTAATATGTAATACTCTCTTCGTTCTATAATAGATGTCATATAAATATCACATTTTTTTTAAGTTCTCTTTCACATTAATATAAATATTCTTTCTTTCTCCACTAACACAGATAAAAACATCTCCTAAAACCCCGTGATATTACGCAAGTGTACCATTTATTATGGTAAGGAGGGAGTATTTAACATAAAATTCGCACCCCCAATCCAAAAAGTCTGCATCCACCACTGCGTACAAGAACTGTTGGTATCGTGAAAGGGCATAAAACATTTATATAATGTTCTATTTTGTGTGTAAAAAAAAAGAAGAGAAGATTGATTGCTGTAAATTTTTTCAGTGGAAGAATGGTTTGGTTGTTTTGGTTGGTTGTGGTAAAATATTTTTTACACTTTTAGCCTTTTTAATTATCTTATCAAAATAGATTCTACAGTAATTATTCTATGATAGTAGTTTGAACTTGTTTATGCATTTTATATGGTGTAATTTTGTTATTGAATTAATCACATATTGTTCATAAACTTCAAATTTTTAGATGCGTATTTAATCTCTAACATTGAATATGATAAAATTAGCAAATGGATTATGATACAAGTTACTACCTCAATGACAGTACATTTCGAACTAAAGGGATGGATCTTGTACCTCATATTCTATCAGGTCCTCTTCTCAATTTTCAGCGACAATTTTTTTTTTTTTTTTTTTTTGTGGTTGATTCTAAGTTGCACTCGTATTCTAATAAGTTGGTAATAACTGTGCCACTCCCCAAGCAAAGCACTATACGCTCCTGACACTTCACTAGCATAAATTTTTTTGGCTTCTCGTTTGGACGACTCATTCTTGCATAAATACTTTGTAATTTCTCTTTGGAAGCTTACCCATTGAAAACGTAGAATCTGAAACACCGTCAATTTCTTTTTTTTCTTGTCAAAGATGATCGTTGGAAGTGTATAAAGTATAAACTTTGCAATGAATAAATGAAGAAGATGAAAAATAAGTGAGCAATTTATCGTCGAGAATTTGTACTTGTTTATTTATTGATGGTAGTTGGTTGTTTTGCATTCAAAGGAAAAATTACAAAATCAATAATATTGACTGATTGTTAATTGGTGATATTAATGTTCTAAACGACCCTAATATATAAAATAAATATCATTAAAAGCACTGTGACAAATAAAAATTCGCATTCCAAGTACTTAGACAATACACAAATCATATGTGACATGTACATATAGTTCAACACACACAAAAATCAGATAGTCATTTCTTTATTCCTTTCAAATCTTCACTCGGTTCGATGTTCATTTCATTCTGTTATACCATTAACATACTTTCTTCCTCCTTTCTTAAAATTCGTACAGAAAAAACCTCATTTGATGGGAACCTCTCGTATAATTAATAGTGTCAAGAGACAATTGTCTTCATAAGATTTGGTTCCACTTCTCATTATGCATAATGCACGAAAAGTTTCGACACAACCATATACCATAGTAAAAAAAAAGAAGATAAACATAAACTAAATGAGAGAGCTCCAACTAGGAAATAAGACTCATGGTGCAGAAACCAAAATGACAGCTCATCTTCTCATATTCTAAGCTTCAATCAAGTAGAGAAGGACTAAGGAGCCTCTCAAAACAAATGGGGAATCAACGCGTAGGTACAAACATTATGGTTCGAAAGATTTGGAAAGACATCAACATAAATGAGCAGACAGTGCATAGGTAGGCGAAGGACAGTTTTGAGGTGCTCAAGAGGTCACAGCTGATCCCTATAAAGATTCAATAATGCATCATAAGGCCATCTTGAAGGCTTTCTCAAACTCTGACACATGGAAGGAAGTTTTCTCTGGGCCCTTAAGCTAATCTCAGACACATGTGTATGCGAAGTAGTGTGAGCTAGTAATGATTAAAAAAAAAAAAAAGTAGTTTGGATGTTGAGATCTCTCTCTCAAGCAAATAAGATATACAGTTGATGAAATGCATAAAGAAGATATTCCCAGCTGATGAAAGACAGCAGATACAAATGAAGATGGTGGGGGGGTATCGGGCCCAATGAAACAACTGCTATTACCTCAGATTAAGTAACTAAAATGTAGAGCACTACATCAAAAAGTGCTTGTTTCATAAAAGAGTCGATTTCATCATCAAAATTTTTACAAGAATGCGAGAATTAGACAGGAATGGGCAAACCCTTCTTCGCCATGCTATCAAGAATTTCATTGAGAGCCTGGCACAAGCCAAATATCTGCCAGCACAAATTAAATGTTAGCCCATGGATCTCGGTAAAACGTAAACTGAATATGGACTAGGTACAAATCTAAACTCGAAGAGCAAGAATTCTAGGACCTTTCTTAGTGGACTGGAAATTAAATAACGACAGTTTAGCAATTCTAACTAGCGAATCAAGGATAGCAAATTCCTGACCCTTTATCGAGCTTTTGGGACTTGATCATGTGTCTCAGTAATTAAGGTATCATAGCTCAAGCCTCCAAAGCTCGAGGCATGGTTGTTGCTTGGAGAGCCAAGATACATTGCTTAAACGTCAACTGTTAAAGCACAGTGGTCTAGCTCAAAAGCTCAACCGATGTGTGGCTTGAGATTTTAAAGAGGGTAAGCTTGAGACATACATGGATTTGGGAAAAAGTAATATACTACTACGAATTAATGGTAAAAGGATCCAAAATGGCTGTAAAACATGTCTTCAAATTATATGACTACAGGAAAAATATTTGTATCCCAAGTCATTCTTGTGCATCCACTAATGTCTTGTCTTCAAAACATATATTTGTTGTTCAAGATATATAGTATTTGCAAACTTTAACAGATGCATGCACCAAATCCAACTAACCCTACTCAATGATGAATAGCATGCATTACCTGTTGATCCCATTGCTGCAATTCCTCGGCGTCATCCTCAAAATGTATAAAAGCTTCGACCTGGCAAAGTTTGTTGTTGAATAATAGAATTGCTAATTACTAGATCTTAGAACAAAGAACCAGATAAAAAGGGGTTGATAACTGACTACCAAAAATCAAATAACTTTAAAACAAAATAAAGAGAAAACTCACCAACGAAACAATATGATTTAAAATTAATTAAAAGTCCAGTTTTACCTGATCAATAGAACCCCTCATCCTATCTTCACATATCATTCGAGAAGCTATTTTCTCAGCCTGCCAAAAGATTGAAGCTTTAGTAAACACTATAGATTATGTGAACTGTGAATTGATTTTTAAAAAGGAGATGGTATTAAGAAAAAGTACTACTCCTACTATTTATGGCTTCAGTCTCTCAAAACCAGTTGATTTCAATGTGGTAGAATTTAGCAAGTCACTGCCTAATAGGCATATGAAAAATAGCACTAAATGCAGAAAAGCACCCAAAATATCACATTTTAAAATAAGCTTTTCGCTTTGCTAAGTACAAAAGATAAAAAGTCTCCAACTCAAGAAAGTTGAAATATGAATCAAATTTGCCTATTACTTTAGATCTCTAATTCAACAAAGTAATAGCATCATTTTTAGTTGGAGATAGAAGAGAACCTTTTGAGGAGCAATGCCCAACAATGTGCCCAACTCTTCAAAACTGTACAACATACTCAAGGTCAACCACATTATACAAACCCGAAGAGATTATATAATCAGCATGTTCAGGCAACAGAATGGATCCAAAGACATGTCCACCCACCTAATATTTGTATAGAGTTTGCTAGCACTAAGGAGATTATGCTCAATCATGGCTCGATCAAGAACAGTAGAATTGTCAGGCAAAGTTGCTTTCTGTCAGCATTCAGAATCACATGTAAAGATTGTTAAAAATATAACAATAAATGAACTTGAAAATGGAATGGATGTAAACTCTTTAATGCACCTACCTGATGCGGCTTCAGTTCTTCAGAAAACGCATCAATTTCAGGTTTTCTCAAAATTCTCTCCAGATATACCTAAGGAATTTTGATATCAGGATTTAACTGACAGTTTATATTTGAGTGTGTCCCTACTATGTTAGGCACCAACTGTGCTCTCGAAACAATTTTTGTTGAGAAAGAGTCAGCACAATCAAGAATGAATAGATTACCTTCTGCAAGATTGGATAAATCTTTAGCTTAGAACACCGTTCATCCTGGTTGAATTGAAACAATGAATTAAGTTTAAACGTAATGTATGATCCTTGACACTAATATGACTAATAGGTGTGCCATTTGCAGTGGAGAATGTATAATAACATCATACAGGGCGATAAATATGAATAATCATGTGTGTATTTGAATGACAGATAGCACATATATCATAAAGAAGTCAATGCACTTCCTTTTTCAACAGATAAACAAGTACAAAGTAAGTTATGCAATACAATTATGAGAAAATGCATTAATTCAATGAGTGCGTAATTTAGCAGAGGGGACATTTGGACAAGAATCTAAAGACCAAAAATGATACAATAAGAATCTTCATAGTCAATCAGCAGAATCCAGACAAGTATTCCACGTAAGCATTTCTATACCTTGTAAAGGGTTGCAAGAACACGAGAACGACGAGGCCCAGCAGCTGCCAAAATTGTGCAGGTCACAGCAGCAGCTAAAGCTTGCTCCAGTGCTTCTTCATCGATCTCTCTGCAATATATTCATAAGCGTACAATAATCTCGTAAGACTCTCAAGTGGAAATGCAAAATATTTCTAAGAGAAAAATATGCAAAGATTCACATTCAAACACACTCAGTCACAGGTCACACCCAAAAAAATTGTTATAAACCAAATCATATTCAGAGGAAAGAAAACAGAAATATACCGAGTTGTGACTGCATTTACATTATTTAAGAGAGAGGATGGCTAAGCTTAGCCAAAACATAAGGATTTCAAACTTCTCAAAAATGCAAAACATTAGGTGATTCTCTTTGACAATGATAACTGTTAAAGGGGTCATTAAGATAACATATTTTATCTGCTTACTCCAATATAAATAGCCACAAGTTGAAAGCTCCATTCATTCAGAACAATTGAGCTTAAAATTATGATTGACAGGGAAATGGTGAGGCAAACTGAGATGGGCCAAAGAAGACAGCATGCCCAAAACACAATTTTATAAACTAACACAACATGAAGAGCAGCGCGACAAAGGCAACCCGTCCTTCTCATTGACGACCACAGGAGAAAATTAAACAATCACTCTGTCATCCATCATTAAAAGTTTAAGATTATGTTAAAGACAACAAAGAAGACGACTATACACTACAGGTGTGGGAGTAGGAACTAAATGCAGTGCTACAAAATTGTCCTGTGTGGTTGATATCGATACACAAGTTGCTGTCAAGGTTTAGAATATTTGATTGTTTATCTTTTGTGGATCGTGTGGAATAATAGTGTACCGAAATTACTCATACTTACTCATCTCCGATTTTCCGCTTTTCAATTTGGGATATGTCATAATGCCGTAGTGCAGCTTCCAGAAACTTCCTTTTTAGATCTAGAATCCTAGCATAACAAACCTGAGAAATAAAATGAACATTATAACCAGAATGTTGACATATCAAATTACCAACACAGCACAGCCAAATAGTAACCTTGTATTGTAAATTCAGTACTTCCTGCTGACTGTTGCTAACCAAAAAAGAAGCTTTGTTTATAAAAGCTTCAGCATTAACGGCGTCATCATCCTATAACAGAAGAAACAAGAGTTCATAAATTGGGTCCATGATGATTGATAGACAATAAATTCCAATAAGTGAAATCTCAAAGACATAGCTTCATTAATAATCCCATTCAAGTTACAATCAATATCTGATTGAACATTTTATGATTGTGAAGAATGTCAAAGAATGAAGACACAGAATAAAGGAGACCTACCTCGAGGTAAAGACGAGCAATTTGGACACATTTTGTAAGCCTGAATGTATCATCAATCACTCTACCAATTCAGAGAATGAGCACAAGTAAGAATTTCCAAAAGCATTCTGCCAAGTATGCTTAGTAGTGATTCAAGAGCGAAATCTGCAAGCAAACCTCATCCCAGAATCTAGGTCAATGCCACTAAGCATCTGTGCAGCTTTTGACCATTGTTGTTCCGATTCATACAATTCAGCCAGCTTTTCTCTGATTATCAAAACCTGAAATGGTTGCAAAAGTTAATGGGCAAATAATAAATCAAAATGAGAGCACAGGTTGAAAATAAAATGACCAGCTAACAGAAAAGTGAGAGACAAAAAAAAAAGTAATCATTACAGAGTTAGTAGATATGAATTACGAACTACCATCTATCAGTCGCATGTTATACTGTGCTTAATTGCTTTATCTACGGGGCCATGTGGTTACAAACCAGCAACACTAAATGATATTGCATTCCTCTTTGTTTGACATGCTACAAGCCTAAAAACTAAAAGCATTGATGGTACATGCTTCATTTCTAAGCCATAAGAGCATACTCTATTGCCTTGGAAAATTTTTATCAATCATCTGGAGGGGATTCAAAAAATTAAAAGATGTGGATCAATGAGAAGGTATTTAATGAAGTGCAATCTTTCAAGGATAAAGTCTACACCAATCATCCAAAAAGAACTAGAAATTGAGTACTGTGACTTGAATACTTGAATATAACGATTAAGTGCATCAAGCAATCAAAAAAGCGAATCACATACAGTGAATGATCAGGTAAGCGATTTATCTTTTTGTCTTTTGTTTCTTTAATTTATTTATTTCAATAGGTGAAGGGTTGTCGTGTTAATTTTGTTCATTTGGATATGAGGTGGTATACGAGGTAATCACATATGTATGGGTAGTAAAAGATGGAGTATTTTATTTGACTCTGTTAATAACATACTATGCCCCCTCCTATACATTGTATACAAACTTCCATTCACTTTCTCCCTGCAGTGTCCCATATTTAGCAAAAACGAGTTCCCTTCAAGTGACCAAAATTGGCCTACGCAAACTTGGTATGAAGGAAGTGGGTCAGACAAGGCTGAAGAGCACAAACAGGTTATACAATAATGTTTTCCCACTGAAACTAGCATGAAAAAAAATCTTGCATCTAATCATAGAGAACAGTAATGAGACAGTATAGAATGTGAAGTCTGTGCTTAAAGGTCCCATTACTAAAACAACTAGTAAGTGATCAGTATGCCAATGCAATAACTCAACTACTTCAGTTTTGTTGTTTCTACTCCCTACAGTTGCTCTTATCTATAGAAACTCTCTTCATCTCGAGATGAAAAATGTAAGTGCTTATATTATTTCTTGCCACGTCTCGGAAGGACAGTAGAACCAACACTTGTTCACAATGAGAGGTGGTTCAGCATTAAGTTTCGATTGTTAGAAACTTTCTCTTTCTCCCTTTCCTCCAACTTCTTTCTTTTCTATGATGTCTATTCTTTTCTTTTCTAAACTAAACTTGTTTCTTATGGGCACAAACCTAAGCTGTTTATGTTTAAAACTAAACTACTGCTCTACGAACTAGCATTCTCAGTTAAAATATGCAAAATCATGGTATACAACTATTTTATTTCCTTTTGCCAACTCACAAATTCAAGACCAACACAATATAGTACTACTACAAAATACTTAGTATATAATCCAACACCAGCAATTTGCAAAATAAAGGAAGGAGTAAGTAGTAAGACAATAAAAACAAAAAAAATCTTTGAAAAATAACCTGTTCCTCAAACGAAACAACTCGGGGCTGGATCTGATTGAGGGTGTAATGGGAAATTTCCTTGTGAAACTCAGGTTCCAACCTTCCCAATTCCTGGGCAAATGCCTGCAGAAGCTGTCGCGAAACAACAAGCGGCACATCGTCGGATAGCACTGGAACACATACAAATTACCGCCCAAACAAATTTAAGTAAAATGTACTAGTAGTATGTAACCGTTAATTGATAGTCGAAAACAAAGAAAATAGAAAACGCAACTGTGGTGGACGAACTGTTTGGCTTGTAGCACATCGTTTGAGGAGAGAACGGTGGCGAGAATGCGCTTGTACTGTTCGATCTTCTGGCGTTGATCAGTGATTGCCGACGCACTGGCAAACGCGCTCTCCATCCGGTTTATTTTCTAAACAATGGCGTTCAAATTAACAGTAACAAACCTATACAATATTGTGAACTTGTCGAAATATGGAAACTCACAAATAATCTAAATTCAGATTGATTATGCAATTCACCCTATTTCCAGAAATTTAAAGTTGATTTGGCCTTTAGGAAATTGCCTCCAGGAATAAAAATCGGATTATATCTTGTTTTAAAATAATTAAAAACTATAGTACTAATATCTACTCCTAATATACGGAGTACTATAGTTCTTAGTTCTCATTTTAAATAAGATTTTCATTTGATCACCTCTGTATATATTAGCAATCTACTAAACAAGTTTACGTATTGATTATTTGATTTGATACATAAATTTTGATTGCTATTGATTCAGTCAACAAATTGTTGTCATTCTCACTCTTGTTTTTAAACTGTGAAGCGCCCCCCGCCCGTAATGTAGGAATTGATTGTCGGGCTTTTTCTATTTTGATCAAAAATAAGATAAAGTTTCCCGGAAGGGGCAACCTTTTTTTTTTTTTTTTTTTCTTTTGTGGCTTACAAATGTGGTAAAAACATTTCACTGTTTGAAAACGTTAAAAATCTGTGATTTTAGGTCCTTAGAAGTTAGAATTGACTTCTAGGAAACTAGATCTCTCTCCCTCTTAATTTGTAAATCATCTAACTTGGGCTTTCATTTATTGAGTTCAAATGGTAGGTTTTCTTATTGGGCTGATATTTACCCTAACTAGAACAGAACAGCCCAATTTTCATCATATAATACCTCTATCAGTGACCAAACCCAACAAGTTAAAAAATAATTGAGGAAATTAAATAGGTGATAGATTACCAATTTGAATTCGACAATTAATTTGGTGTTTAGGTGACATGTCATTTTCCATTTACGATATAATTTTTTTTTCAATATAACCTATTTTCTTGGCTTCAATTGATTTTCTATCTTATTCTTGATTGACTAGAGCTACTCGTAATTATCTCCACGTATAATGACTTATTGGACGATTTGGATATGATAATTTTTGGTTCATTGATGTAAACATAATTGGCATTTAATATAAGGCATTCAATTTTTTAATCTCTGCATAAATTCTCGAAACATTTTCCATGCTATGTCTGAATATGGGAGATGGAAAGCATATATTTTAATTTAAACTATGTGAAGGTGCAAATCACGAAAGATGCACTATGATAAAGTCTTAATCACACTAGTCCATTCCCATATTAAGCAAGGCTTATGGGAACACGAGCCCTTAATTAATTTAGTTGCTGCTTAAATTAATCGCTTCGATTAACGAGTAAGCATTAACATTTACTTAAGCGTACGTGCGAGATGCAAAAACGAGCCAATTTGTCAGATTTCCCAAACTTTATTGTCATAAAACAATATTAACCCAAAGTTAGAACAGTGATTGACCAGCTAGTGTGTTAGACTTAGATTAAATAAAAAAAGTTAGGGATAATTAAAATTATAGTAATTAAATAAATGATGTCGAGAATTGCAGGGGCAACAACGATGCCAACCACGAGACCTTCACGTGTGGCATGACTTTGTTGTTCACTACAACCCACATGAATTTTCTCAACTTTATTTATTTAATAAAGTACTATGTAATATACTAGCTAGGACTACTTATCACTTCATATACGCCTGGAATTCTTTGATTTAATTTTAAATTATATATCTGTGACTTGAGTTATTGTTCGACACTTCTCTTCATAATCTCTTAAATTTATTTGATTTATTGTGCGACACTTCTCATTAATTTTATAATAATATATATGAGAAGAGTTATAGTATTTGTGATCGTATGATTAAGTCACATATATATGTTGCATTTTCCTACGTAAATTAGAGATCTAGGAGAGTAATATACTATATATAATATATGTAATTATAAAACCGTGCTTCTGCTGATTGTCTTTGATGATAGCAACAAAGATGATTTAACAAACAAGAAAATAGGGTTGTGCGCACAATAATCAAGATTGACCTAATAAAATGGTGTGAAAATAAAAGCTGTTCTTGTTAATTAAAATTAGGGTTAATGTGCTGTCGTTAGTGAAATGGGAGGAACACGAGAGAAGGCAAGTGGATTAAAATATGTGTGTGTGTGTCAGATTAATAATATAGAATCCTATCACTTAATTGGATTTTGAGCTGTTAATTTGTATGAGTACTAATAAAAAAATAGTAACCGATAACTAAAAATCTTAAATATTCCTTCCACAAATGAATGTTGCTTCTTTTTATCTAGCATAAATTGTGATTGAATTTCATTAACAGGTACAATCACCTTTTTATTATTACTGAGTGCTGCCGATTTTTATGCATGTAAATATGTATAATTCGTGGTTAACAATTTTAACCTTTAGCTCAAGATTAACATATAATTAATGACTGATGCAAAAGGGTATGAGTAATTTTGATAGGTCCTTGCTGGAATGAGTAATTTTCTGTATTCAAGATTTATAGTACTACTATTATTTGTATATATAACAAAAATCAATATAATTGATAGAATTAATCGAATTAATTGAAACAATCGTGGTCCGATGTAGACATGCATGAAGCAAATTCATTTATCGTCGGAGAGAATTAACATTTGACCTATACCCTATTGAGTATAGAGCTATGGCTACATCAAGTTCATGATTTAAGTGTGATTTTTCCACATAAATGCTCACTCATATGCTACTTCACATGACATGATTGTCGCCTTATGAAAGCAAATAATAAAGTAAGTATACATATATTTTGTTAAGTAGGATTTCAACTACTGAATCACAATACTTGTCCCTGTTGTTTGCCTGTTGGTTTAATTAGATACAACCAATATCTATATATAAGTACAAAATTAATAATAATACAAATAAATCACGAATTAAGAATCTAAGTATATATTATATGAATATAGACAAATAGGTCCAAACAAGTACTCTTATCCTCAACATATTGTAATATAAATATAATTTATAATTAATCATGGAATAAATGGCCGACCCAAGGTTGGTTGGTTAACCCTACTACGCCTATATGTCAAGGATAATATTATTATTGCTTCAGAATCGCACCACAATTTTATTCACTGATTTTTTAATTAATTAGTTTATTAATTTTAGTTTTTTGATTTATACTATAAATGTATATGAATCATAATGGCAATGGAGACTAGTGAATGAACCCCCACGGGGTAGCCTCACCAGTCAAGGGAAAGTTGATTTCTTGTGATGATAATTCAAAATTAATTTCAACCTTGTTATCATATCTATATACATGTAGTAAATACTACATGCGAGGTTCATAATCGTTTGAAACTCTCATTTAGGAATATATACAATATTTTAAATTAATACTCCATGAGCCAGTTAGTTTTATAGGATAAATTTTTTGAATAGTTTAGATCTTGGCCTTTTGATTTGGTTACAAACTCGACTTATTATGAATTTTGATTATTCTCAATTTATTATGGGATTTGGAATTTTGGATCCCAGCTATGGAGAGAAGCACAACAAAATTATATTATACTACTCATTATCAAATATTTAACTTCATTTATTTTGATCACATGTTTAAATAAAACTTCAGTCGCCTATTGAAGATCCACTTCAATGATTACGATGTCGACAAAGTGCCACCAATTCCATCCGACGAACGGCAAGAAGAATTCTTACACACCAAATGAAGACAATGAGAAGTATAGAATTCATTGGAGGAGACGAAGGTATTAATACGTCGATGTGTCCGAAGACCCCTTGATCGACAACGAGCAAAGGATCTGAATATTCATGGAGATGGTCACTGAAAACACACCGCAATGAAACCGCACAAGGGCCGGGTGTAAAAAGGTGTCTCCCAATTCCCAGCTACATCACAAATTTGGAATTTCGGCTGAAATTTGGAATGATAATTTCTCAGATGAATAATAGAATTTAAATTTAAAATACTAGGATATGTGGTGTGGTAAATGATATGAGTAGTATAATAAGGTGCAATATATATACACAGTGGGCAAAAAAATGTGAAGGAAGGAAGGAAGCGAGGGGCCCATAAGGGAACAGTGTGGCGAGATAGGGGGCACTTCACGCCCTTTGATGCCCCATCGCTGCCTCTTTACTCGACCACTCACCCTATAAATCAACCCCTTCCCTCTCTCTTCTTTCTCAGAATATCATCAATCATTCACACCACCAATTCCAAACTCTCTCTCTCTCTCTCTACAAAATTATTAAAATCAAGATCAATAAATCAAGATGAAGATGAGCAGCAGCAGTAGCAAGAGAAGAATTTCGAGCAGCAGAGGAGGCTTCCTAAGAGAACAAAGGGCAAGACTTTACATCATTAGACGATGCGTAGTCATGCTCCTTTGCTACCATGACTGATCATCCTCTTCTGCTTCCATCTACATTATTGTAAATACAATCCTTCACAATTTTGTAACTGCCCTTTTTGTAGCTATCAATTCAAATTAATTATTTTTTCTATTTTATATGCTCTCATTTATTTTACATTCCTATCAATTCCAAGAACTTGGACATCTTTTTTACAATTGGGACTACTTTTTCAAGATTTCAATCAGCTGGGAATTCTTGAAGATTTCTCAAGTCATTTCCGTCTTCTTGGTTTTGCTTCTACTTTGGTCAGCTATTGAATCAAGACATTTAGCCACTATTAATTTAACTAATTACCTACAAAGCCAAATGAAGATTTTCTTGATTTTGCTTTTACTTTGTTCAATTATTGAATCATGACATTTAGCTTTTACTAATTTAACTAATGCTAGTACTCTAGCTAGGTAAGTCTTTTTTCACTAGTGGAAGTGGAAGCTAACTTCTACCAAATGATTAATTAGATCGCCGCAAACGGCAATATTAGTATCCCATGATCTCCTTGAAAATTTTGTTAAAAATACAACTTTAAAAACTAGTAAAAGTTATTTATCAATACAGTAATATCAATTCCTAATATTGAATCAGAAACTAACGGTACTTTCACATGTTCTACTTTTAAGTGCTACATTTTTTTTTTGGGATATACCTTTTATTTTTCTTTCACTTTATTCTTTCTAGTATCTACTTTACTCACAAAACAACATAATATAAAATTTCGTGTCGAATTAAAAGTGCTCCACGTAGAATGAGATGGAGGAAGTAGTTTATAATGTCAACTTATAATATTAATAAATATATGGACTACTAATATAATTTTATATTTCAGCTTTAAAAAGAATTTTGAAATGAACCATCTCCTATATACCTATATATACACACACTTATAACCTTAGCCACAAAGCTTATTCCTAAACTTTATATTATATTATTATTATTATTATTATTATGCACATTATTATAAGAATTACTACTAATTAACTAAACTTTGTATCTGGTTAATGGCAAAAAGTAACAATACGAAATTAGGGAATTCTGATGATGGCAAAAATTCTTTTTTGATTGGTCAAACTCTTTTTCCAACACTGTTTTTAGGCACGTCTGTGACTGTATGAGCATGCCTTAATCAAATCCTTTTAGTAAGAAATAAATGGTGCTTTATTATCATTAATCATTTGATCGCCGCTAATTAAAGCAGAATGACGTGCTTAAAGATAAGATATAGTGTAATTATTGTTAGAATTATTTATACAGTTGTTGCTTTCGCTGATTATTGGATGTTAGTTGACATATAACTGTCTTAGCTTTAAACGTAGTTGTTAATCGTCGAGATAATCTTGTTTGTAATTTTCTTACAAAGATAGTCTTGTTTTATTTCATTGTCTTCAACCAAACAACATGAATATCTTTAATTTGTGTGTGCGCGTTTATGTGCTCCTCCAACTAAGTATATAAATCCAGGCAAGCTGTTGAACTGAAAATATATAAATACAAGTACTATATTCGGTCAAACTGCAATAAATAATTTTTTTCCAATTCATTTCAGGCTTAATATATATGGAGTATATGCATGTGTAGGAATAGAAAATGACTAACATCAGCTGTTTGCACGGTGCCACGGCCAATCGGTTCAGGGGATGAATTAGTAATTTAAAATAATAGATATTTCAAATTTTAGAGGTAATATTTTAAATTAATTTTTGTATCCATGGCTCACTCATGACAAGTGACAAAGGCAAGATTTTGACGTTTGGACATGAAAAAAGAAAAATATTGGCTTCACCACTACTAACAACTATGGTATATTAGCGTCGACATTTCCGGGAGTACTGTGGGATATCACTCGGTATTTTTGTCGCCGAAGGCAGCTTCACGTAGATGATAGTGATTAAGATGTGTAATGAGTGAAAAATATTTGGGAACGAGGATGTGGTTGACATACGAATATTTTCGTGTTGACATCTAACATAGGCTGCATGTTGACATAGTTAGCCGTTGACAATTAGCAACTGGTCACGTCCCTTGCGATGATATAGTTAGTATAAAAGTTAGTAGTACTAAATTTATTGAAAAATATTTAAATTACCAAATTAATATCACTAAGTTTTATTCAAAATCATTGGGTCCATAAACCAATGCCCTTTAATTTGTACTGTGCCCGTCAAATGTCAATGCTCATATATGACTCACTTATATCCGAGAATTGTGACTTTATTTCATAATAATTGTCAAGCCACAAGTGAAATGTATGTACCACTAAACCAAATACAAAATATTTTTAGATCAATCCACGCAGTGATATTTTCTCAATATATAACTAAAAAATTGCAATATTTTTGTGTTATATAGTAGGAGTAGTATGTGATTTCATTTTCAAAGTTGAGTAGAAAAAAGTTAAGAGAAGGAATGATGAGAAAAGAGAGTGGGGGTTGTACTAGAGAAAAAGTAGTGGGTGTCGGCCGATAATTAAATGTTGGCATCTAAGGTAAGGAGGAAAAATGAGAAATAAAGTTGAAAGGTCCAAACAGCATACCCACCTTCCCGACATAATGCGATGAGTCAAATTTGCAGCCTTATCTCCCCCACGTGCATTTCCCACCCATTCTCTCTCAACAATCTTCATCTTCAACATTCCTATACGATTCTTCTACTTTGTATATACTTATTCCCATCGATCTGATTTTTGCATTGAGTGAAACTTTACAAGAGATTTGACTTGCTTTTGTTGTTTTTACCTAATTAAGTATCGGTAATTTGAGTCAGTATATGACCGTGAGGTAAATAATTAAGGGATTACAGTAGTGTGTCATCAAATACTAACTAATTTATAATTATAACTAATAACTAATAACAATTTTGTAGGTTAAAAATATTAACACAAACATATAAATTTATTAATATTTTTGTATTGATAAACTTATGTCTTTGTGTTGATCATTTTCATACAAAGAATTGAAAGTTATTAGTTATTACTGTAAATTAGTTAGTAAACTAACGCAACCATTTATTATTATCTTTAGAAAAATCTATAGTTTTGCACTAAAGATGCTTGTTGATAATTTGACATGTTAAACAAGCTAGGAGAGCTTCTAATAATGTTTTAGAAAAAAACTGAATTGCACATGGCTCTCTAGCTGGATTCAATAAACTAATTAATCATGCAAGAGTCACCTATTGAAATTTGAAACACGTTGAAGAAGCCTATAAATATAAATTAACACCTCTATAATATTGATAGCTAGATATAAAAATATAAGGAGTATAAATAATTAGTAACAAGGTTCTCTTCTTATACACGTGCTAAACCACAATCGAATTAAAATTCGCAAGTAATCCACTCATAGATTTTTTTAAAATTCTATTTAACATCTATCTTAAACTTGAAATTGGAGATTTTCAAGGACGCATAGAAAAAACGATTTATACATTGTACAGGTACATTACGACCTACTAATATTTTCAGCATTTCACTACATATACACATAACATGGAGTACTATAAACATTCGAATCACCACTAATTTCGATCAGAATATGCCCAAGTTTTTCAAAACAATATTGGCTCGAGTGTTGCTCTATTAAAACTGAGATTATACCCAAATTTTCCAGGCGAATCATGTCCCTTTACTAAAATATTCATAATATTACCAGTAGTCGCAACGCAGTTGGCAGCGCGGAGCTGTGGCGACCATGAGGTCACGGGTTCAAACCCCGCCACCCGCTCGGAGACTTTCGGCCTTAATCCACAAGCTCGGTCGAGCAGGATTAGTCGGATTCGTTAGGTACCTGTGGTTAAAAACCCAAAAAAAAAATATTCATAATATTAGCTAGATAAATAGTTACTACTATTAGATTGTTCGCGTTTAACTTCCATGACACATATACTTGTCTACTACTACTACTATTTATAATTTCCATACCAAACACTTATCTTAACCACTACTTTTTTAATAATAAAAATTATGTTAATCCAACAAAGTAATTTATAAGCTATCATAAAATCAAATTTCGACCTGCGTTTTATATATTCTAACTAATGCATGACTTGGAAGTACTGGTTCAAGTCAACATTATCCCAATTAATGACATAACATTTTTAAGGGAAATAACTAATACTAATATATATTGATACTACAATAAGAATACCATGAACTCGTTATCATATGGAATGGTAGTTTTGTAAAAATCAATGCCGAAGCACTAACAAATAATTATATCTACCACCCCTCCACCAAAATAAGACAAACAAATTTTCCAATTAAAATTAAGAGCAAATAGTCAATCAAGCACTTAGTATTTTCCACTTAACAAATAAACAAATATTAGACTCTTAACACTAGTGCTAAAATGTAGGGATTCAACGCCCAAATCAAGATTATTTTTTCCTATAACCTTTACCAACTTGGAGCATTATTAATGTCCAGTCATTTAATTTATCAACCCAAATTTAATCAGGTATAAGTATAACGATGGCTGACTCATCAAATATAATTAATTAGAATTTAAGTGTAAAGTCAAATTGCAAAATTAAAGAATTTGGTAGAAGTATGTTTTATTAATATTATATTATAAATATGCATACACTGTCCAATTATTAACAACATTATGTTTTACAATAATATATATAATACATATATGGAGTATAATTAACTGACACAGACCCAACTACATAATTGTCAGATTGATGTAGTAGCCCAGCATGCTGATTCATTTCTAGATTTTGTCCTTGGTTCATTGATAGTATTATCTACATTTTGTCACTTTTCGAAATTTTTTTCTTGTAATTTGGGGCCACTCACTAGGGTCGAACCCACGCTTTCCAATTCTGATTCATGCTTGACTAGATACTTGAACTTTATCCATAAATTTAGGCTTTGTTATAGTTGGAGGTTTATAACATGCTTAATAATTTTTTATGTCATCATTAGATTTTATTTGGTACAAATCTCAGTCAAAATATGTTAATTTAGATATCACATGCCTCCTACATTCTGTATTTCATATAATAAACCGTTGTTGTCATTTAATAAATTATATATACATGTGCTAATATCAAAATCCTAGTGCTATATTCAACTTCACTACAAGTCCATAATATATCGAATTAAATTATGAAAAATTCTAATACAAGTCCAGAATATATCGAATTAAATGATATAATTAGAAACCCTTGATGAAATTCTAATTGCAATCAATAAATTAAGAGTAGATGAAAGTGATAAACTCTAATTTAAGTGGATGTACTGTACATCTAAATATAGCATTAATGACATAAAGTAGTACTCATAAGTCAAGAATGAAGGGTGCAATCAATTAGTACCTCTTTTCTACTGAAATCATGATCAAAAGAAAAATGATTGGCATACATACATAATTTAATCTGAATCTAATATCTATGAGCTCCAGCTGGAGGCAGCAACCAGGTTGTTTGGAGCGCAATTATTTCCAAATAAAATGATTTTTGGATAAGAGAAAAACAACCCTCGTGATGAACGAAATTCAAATAAAACACGGGGCCATGGTTATCACATACATGATACAACAGGTGCCCCAATTTCATTATCTACAAAAACTATCTATATATGTGATTGATGAAATTGAGGATGCTGCTAAGCGACATTTGGATTGATACAGTCAGTTCCCCATCACGCAATCATGCTATCCATGAATTTTGCATTTTCTGCACAATTATTTTTCTACAGGTTCATCATTTTTTATATGATTTCAAACGTGCACATCTGTCATTGCATTACATATATCTCTAAATTATATTTTCATTATTATTATTATTATTATTATTATTATTATTATTAATTCATACCGTATTAGATTTGATATGTCCGATCAAAACCGACCCCAAATAATTTCCCAACCAAAATTACAATCATCAGTTTTGAAGAGATATCTTTGTGATAACTCGAACCAGAGACCTTTGATCTCAAGCATTAACCTCTCTACCGTTTGGCCAATTCACACACACTTTGTTGGTTTGAATTTGGATTGCATTCACCCCTACTCACGGCTATAATATGAATTCTATATTTGTAAAAGAATTAATTGCCTTTAAAATCAAGTAGTTTAATTAAGTTCTAGTTTATCCCACTCCTATCAAATTTTGAATAACAAATCATAAAGTTTCAAAAATTCTCAATTGTCCCATTGACCAATTTATTTTGTTTTAACACCTCTCAAAAAGATTTCGTTTAGTCGTCCATGTTATCACATTAACACACATTTATATCAATATTTATCGGCGCCACCAAAAAATTTAAATATATTCATCAATTTAGCATCAAATTTACCCCCAAAAATGATATCATTAGACAATGAGATTTTTTAAAACTTTACAAAACTAGAATTTAACAAAATTTCATGCTTTTATACGCAGTTAACTCTTTATAAAGTAAATCAATTAAATTAAATATTTTATTTGAATAATTGAACACGTCATGAATATTTCAGCCCACACACTAATCATCCAATCAAATAAATGTCACTCCAACTTTAAATTAATTATTTAATCATTCTTCAATCCTCATCTAGTAATTAGTCCACAAAACTAAACTATATGACCAATAAATATATAGAGCATCATTTTCAAAGACAAATGCTCTCTTATCTCTAATTAATTCCATAATGAAAATCATGGTACATATATTTGGGCTGAATTGGCTCCAGATCTGTTGACCCGACGAAAACTGATCGGGCCGGCCCTTGCAAACTAGAAAATTTTAGAATCCGTCCACTTTCACTGGGTTGTGGGATATAGGACTGGTAGCCAGAAAAAAGTTCTTCCTCAAAACCGGGCCGGGCCGATCATTTCGACAACTTCACATGTTAAATTCAAATATCGCATTTTATCAATAATGTGCCTGGAACTGTCTATATTTCCCCAGAGATAAACACACACAAACTTTTACAGCAAATTGCAAGATTTCTGAATGCAAAAACGATTTCATAAACTATACAAGCAGGGCAGGATATACTGGCTGAGCAAGACATAGTGATTTGTGAATACATGAAACTTCAAAACGGATAGATTTGTTTAAGCAAAATACCAGCAGCAAAAGGAAGTGTTGTTTGCTCACTTCACTCAAAAACATGCCCAAGCTTAACAAAAAAAAAACCCTTCGTTGGAACTAGTCGATCACCTTCCCTCCTCGGAAGTTCTCGCCCCACGCAACAAAGCTGTCTTGAGACTCAAACTCCTGCACGAATTTAAGTGCATCGAGTTCTAAGTTCATAACAGAAATGGTTAGACGCAAAGACACAAATTCAGATTAAAAAGGCTTACGAGTTGGCTCAAGCGAAAATCTGGAGGGGTGTCGTTTAAGAGTTGGCTCAAGCGAAAATCGGAAGGGGTGAGTTCAATGTTTTCTGCATCGGTAGCCATATTCTGGCACTCCTCCAAGTCCCTCTTCAAGTCCTCTGGTCCTAAATGAGCGTATTCGCCTAGTAGAGCTTTACCTTTCTTCTGTCCTTGACCATCTCCATTGGCATCCCTGCCTGGAGACTGGCTTTGCAGAAACTCGTCGCAAAGGGATAGCCCTTCCACAAGCTGCTGTGAACTCAGCAAATACTGCGACTCATTTTCCCACCATTTGTTCCCTTCAGCATCATCTCCGTCATTGTTGTCTGCCATCGCTTTATCAGCATCATTCTCCACATCTTCGTGATGTTGATCATCGGCTTTCCCAAGGGGAGTTTCAATCGCGTCTTCCATAATATTTTCATCATTCTAGATGGCGAGTATTTGAAACAAGAGAGGCAACACATGTAAAATCTTTATAATGGTATCATGAGATAACAGTGATTGCATTGCATGAGTTTAGTCTACCTCAATGGTGAGGGGAACAGTGGAATCTTGCAACGCCTCGTGATTGGAGAGTCTCGTCTCTGGACGAGGCTCGGGAGTCACAGACTTTGGGGTGACCGGATCCACCTTAGGAGTCGTCAAGTGAATGGCTGCTTCGGGAACATCTTCTTCACCCCTCTCGATCTGTTTGGTTTGTTGCTGCTGCTGATAAAATATTTTGGAGATCACGTATTCGCCTTCCTTCTCGTCTTCCTCAGTACCCAGGTGATACTGATGCATCACCCAATTAGTCTTCTCAGCCTTGCCTCCTCTCGCTGGGCTTATGTACAAAACCATAATCTTCTTACATCCTTTCTGTACACCGTCGAGTAGCACAGGTTTCGTGCGGCCAGTCTTGTGCCAACGAACATCACCAGAATTGTCGCCATGGATCTTTCTACGCTTTCTTGTCCCAGTACTATATGCTTTGATTGCTCTGTGGAAAAAGTGTGACACGCTTCCGTCCTGCTTTACACCTGCGTTTTTGTTGTGACAAATATAGCTTGCAGTGTCATGACTTATGCCTCCCGGGGGAGATAGAAAACAATAGAAGAAGTAGATTGCGACGTATACCAGGCAAATTTTGAGGATGGGCATAACAAATGCCGTCTTCTTCTTCAACAGTCGGAACGAATTCATCAATAAAGGGATGAGGGTTGAAATCCTGAATACCAGCCTTTGCAAGTAAATGCCAGATAATCTCTTGATCGGTAGGATCAAATTTCACACCACGAGGCAATCCCGGCCATGCATGAGGAGCCTGACAAGTGATGAAAATCGGTCAAAATGCTACTCCATTAAAGGGCAATAACGTACTCAATCAGCTATAGGCATAGTTTTGAACATACATTATATGAGAAATAGCATGTCAATTGAGTAACTGAGCAGAAATAAGGCAAGAAAAATTTCATCAAAACGCAACATACATCACTGTTGTCAATGACATGACTGCAATTTGGGCAACTTTTAGTTGGGTTGCTTTTCCACTGGATTTCTTGTGGATCAACTGCACCAGACGCACTCCTAATTTTAGTAGCAATTCTGTTCGGGTCAACCAGCCACGATGGCCTGCACGTCTCAAAAAAAGAATGTTTTGATCATCACATGACCAAGCTAAGGCGAAGCAGCATGATTCTCAAATCAATTGGAGAGACATTGGCATGGATATAAAATAATTCAGACCAAGTAATTAATACAGTTTATAAGAATCAATTGTCAGCAGAATCAAAACAAGAACACGTCTTGACAATTGCAATTTGGCTTTGCAAAAGACTTGCCTACACAAAAAGCTACAAAAAACCTGACAGAATCAGTAAAGCGAGTTCCACAACTATATTCCGTTCGTAGAAACTAATTATAACCTAATGCTTTGTCAACATACAATACAAATAACCTCGGAAATGCTACCAACTATGGTCATGTCTTCTGCTCACAGAAGTTCGCTCACAAGCAAGTAACCTAAGTGAGACGGAATTTGTCTCACAAGGATGAAGAATAACCCACAAGCATTACAGGCTCAGATCTATTTAAACTTCAGTCCAACATTGTATAAATTTAGCACAAACACTCTACATCCACGACCCTAATCATAAGTTCCGTCCTGACTCTAACCAGATTGAATTGATACTAAAAAAGCAACAAGCAAACTTCATCCTGTGTTTAATAGCTGAGAAAAACCATCAATTCTCAAAGAGTTTCTCCTTTAACTATCACAAACAGCATAACAAGTAAATAAACACGGAATTGGATTAATGCATCAAAGAATCCCACAACGCAATATTAATGAAACTCATTTTAAATCAAACAATGTGAGCAGACAGAACCAAGACTTTCACTTTAAAGCTTATAACTATCAAATTCTAGATATAACCAAGAAAATGAGATAAACTAAATACACCCATTGCCCTAAATCAGTAAATCTTAGGGCTTAGTACAAAATAAGTGAGTAATAGCATAGGGCGAAAGGGTCAACGAAAACCCAATAACTATAATAATAAGTGAAAACCCTCGACTATAAGCTAGAAATTTTCACAATCAACACGACGCAACTCAACTTATACTACACTGATACAATAAAGATCAAAACTTTTAATTATACGGCTCGAAAACATAGCAGCTTTCTGCAAAAATAGAATCTTGCCGCGAGCCGCTTCAAGATTCAACAACCGCAGAAGGTAGCTAACTATACAATAGCATTGTCCAAGAACCAAAAAAAGGGGGAAAACCTAAACTGAATCCTCACAAAATGTAAAACAAGAATTGGAGTTTTGGGCATACCTGGCCATAGTGAAATGCTCTGTG